>NW_027495510.1:0-231085 GCF_021521415.1 Bidens hawaiensis
ACAATCAGACCATATGAAGAAATCACATTTTTTGCCCTAATTTAAAATATAGAGTTTAGGGTCAACAATCTACATAAAGACGGATGAATTCCAACTTTATTTTCAATTTCACTAACCTGAGATGCACAGTTGTAGAACCTTCGACCTGGATTTTTGGTGGTCCTTGATGTTCTTATAATGGCTTCTTGACCATAAAAACAATAAACCTGAGATCGATTGCTTCTGTTACTGGATGTTGTGGTCCACGATGACATTCTTCTATGGAGATCGATTGCTTCTACAAGTGGGTTATTCAAGTGTTTATGGGGTGAAAAAGGAGTTTTTAATGAAAACAAAACTATATATATATATATATATTGTATATATATATAGGGGTAGGCTAAAATAAAAAAAAAAGATAGTTTTCTATTATAGGAAGAGTAAGAATACACCTAAACCATTGGATTTAAGATCTAGTGGTTGTGATCGAAGGTTGCTTGGATATCTTTCTCTTTTAAAACCTTGCTCGATAAAAGCACATGTTGCAAACCTTGATCGGGAAAGTATAGGGGTGTCGATAAAAGAGAGGCATACCTTAAAATATCTTTCTCTTTTAAACCTTGCTCGATAAAAGCACTTGTTTCAAACCTTGCTCGGAAAAGTATATTCACAAAGCTTGCTTGGATAGTTTTCAAAATGTTCAATAGTTTCCTAGGATCTAGGATTTAGGCAACATACTTTCCAAACTTCAAATTTTATGCCCTTCTTACCATTCTTATGAAACTATTTTTTTTATTTTAACTCTTATATATATATATATATATATAACAGATTTTGTACATAAGTGTGTTACTAGCGTATTAGAATATTTATATATGTTTTTGTACATAGACTCGTTTGAGATATCCTTGTTTCCGCGCATCGTGCGGGTACCTACTAGTGTGTGTGTGTGTGTGTGTGTGGGCGTATTGTCATATAGGTACCTATCATCGATCATCATCATATATATGTGTGATTATAATCATAGACATCATGATCATCGTTCGAGCTATAGTCTCCATCCTATGGGTTAGCGTAATCAAACCGTACCATATAGGTTATCAGCATCATTATGATAATCACCACCAACATGGGTTGTCATATCCATGTATTCATGTGGGTATCATTATTAGCATCATCGTCGACGACCTTGTATGATGTTTAAAGAATGCTTTCAACACCACCTTGTCAAACATGTATGATGTTTACCTTACAAAATACGGGTCGTCTTCCCAAATTCATGACTCGTTAAGAGCTGTTGCCCAATCCCAATCCCAAACCGACCTTGAAATGGGGATGTACTACATGATTTGGGAAGACGCCGGTAAACGTCAAAATGTAAACACCCCAAGCAGTGAACTTGGAAGGTATGGTGGTACCAACTTTGTGAAACACATGACTCCAGATGAATTTAGAAGTCTTGATTTGCTGGCTTGGTGGAGAGGTAAGGAGGATGAGTTTCCGATCCTCGCCGCCATGGCCAAAGATTTACTAACGGTCCAAGCTTCCACGGTAGCTTCGGAGTCTGCTTTTTCTGTTTCTGGCAGGGTTATATCGATTAGGAGGACTCGACTCACTCCACCAGCTGTAGAGATGTCGATTTGCTACAAGGATTACTTGGACTCTTTAGATAGGGCACAACATCAACGCTCACTCGAGGGGGAAATGGAGTATGAGGCGGGCTTGTATGAAGACGAGGTCAATGAAGGACACACTCAACCAATGACCGATGAAGAAGCCGCGTACGACGATTACCTAAGGAATAGCTCGGGATCGGGTAGCGAAGAAAATTAGTTAAAGAAACAGCAAACATGGAGGCAAATAATGAGTAAGAAACAGCAAGTTGTTCATGTAATCGTGTCTAAGCATTCTTTAATGTTTGTATTTTTGAGTTACGAAAATGCTATAACGATTTAATGTTTGTATTTTTAATATAAAAACTATAAATGAAAGTTATGTGTTTTTAATCTTCCAAGCAAAGAACCCTAACAACGAAAGCAAAGAATGGCTTCGGTCTTCCAAACTAAACCCTAAACCCAAAAAAAAAAAAAAAAAAAAAAAAAAAAAAAAAAAACCGGTTAACCTAAAAACCGGTTATTAAAAAACCGGTTAATAAAAAAACCGGTTTATTAACCGGTTCTAACCGGTTTCTAAACCGGTCCTAACCGGTTAGACCGGTTAGGGTTTTGACACACAAAAACCGGTTATTAACCGGTCCGGTTATTAACCGAACCGGTTTTTTTTCCGGGCAAAAAAAAACCGGTCCGGTTAATAACCGAACCGGTTTTTTTAAAAAAAACCGATTTGTGCACCTCTAATCGTCGTCATAATTGGGCCAATCATCATGGTCATCATATGAGATAGCACCGTCATCGACTCATGGGTTACATATCCTCAATCATACTACACACCACCCACTGCCACCATCCACCGCCCACATTCGCCATAACCACTGGCACAAACCACCACCACCTCAAGCACCAACCACTAACCACACACCACAACCACCCACCACCCACTACCCACCACCCACCACCACGAACCACCGCACCTCCGCCACCACCACACATCCGTCACCACGAACCACCACACCTCAGCCACCAACACCACCACCACACATTCACCACCACACCTCCGCCACCGTCCACTACCATCATGACCACCTGAACCCAGCACCACCCACTAGTATCTTATATATATATATATATATAATTATATATACAATAATACCTAACTGTACGATTAAAACTTAAAGCACGCGCCTCAGCTTTTTTTAAAAAGGGTAAGATCGTCAAATAATTACCCCCTAACGGCGATAATTATTCCAAAATTCAACTGAACCTCGCAAGTAAATCAATATCTCTTAAAACCGTCAAAAAATCATTTCTACTATGAAGCACAAGGTCGAAGCACAATCATAAGGAGAAATGAAGAACCCTAACTCAGCTACTTCTGGAACGGAACCAAGGTCGAAGCACAAGCACAATAGGTCTCAGAATAAAGATGGAACATGTGTTAATTTATGATTTTTTTAACGTTTTAGGTTTAATTATTATTAAAATGTAACCGTTGTGAATTTAAGCATCAGAAATTGAGTTTTGCAAAACATTTGTTTAAATCATCTTATGTAAAGCTACCATCATGTATTAAAGCGTTTCATAAGCGTGTTGTTGTTTTAATACATATTTATCTTTGTTTTTTTAAAATCTATGTGTAATATTCAAGCATGTTATAAGCGTCTGCTAAGCGTGTTATGGCTCTGGTATGAGATTTATCAGTGTGATGTCTGATAAGCGTTTGATAAGCGTTTTCAGTTTATTGTATAATATGTTTTCTGTTTACTTGTGATTCGTGTTGTTATCCCCTACCCCCCATGTTTTATTGTATGTATGTGATTCAGTTGTCGAAAAAAAAAACAAGACTGATAAAGCTAAGCATCTAAACGAGAAGAGAGATGAAAATAAAGATAAAAGGAAGACTAAAAAAGTTGCTCCGGTGGTGAAAAAGGTGAAAACAAAACATGTTGTGGAAGCAGACTTTGATTCAGATCTTGAAACAAAAATTAACAGGTTGTTGTCAAAGCGGAAAGAGGTGGAAGACAGGACCTCTGACCCGGACTTTAAACGTCTAAAAAAGAAAGCTATTAAATAAATGAAGCCAGCCGAGAGGACATCAAGAAAACCTTTTGTTGAATTTGTCGACAAAAAATTGAAAAATAGGTGTGCACCTTATAATTTTGTTGAATTTGTCGACCCCTGCCCAAAAAACTTGTGTAGAAGAAATGGGTTTTGGTTCAATGTTAAGACTTCAAGTAACCCAAACTCCAACAACTTTGGGATATTGGTTTCTCATGAACTATAATAACCGTTCAAATGAACTGAACATTGGGAGCGGTGTTATTAAGATAACACCACCAAAAGTACATCAAGTGTTAGGGATACCAATGGATAAGATTCTAGTTTTAGACAAGAGTATACCAAGATTAGGGGATGATGTTACTACAAATTTGTTCAAAAATCAATTTCCGACTCCAAGAATAAGTATAAAGCATGTGAGAGAGAAACTGACCGCGGATCAAGGAGTTGGTGACCTGTTTAAATTAATTTCCTTGTGTTGTTCAACACGTATAGGATTTATGACAAAATCAACAACTATCAATCAACGATTCATCACCGTAATTGATACAACATCGGATATTCCAAATATGGACTGGTGCAGCTATGTTATTGAATACTTGAAAATGAAAAAGGAAGACTAGAGAGATATCAACGGTCAATACAACGGTCCGATCACCTTCCTTGTGATGATTTACACGCATGAATACCAGATAAAATATGGTCCATTTGGGACTCCCATCACAACGCTTGCAGTCAACTACATAACAATAATTACTCTTAATAAGATGGAAAAATACTTGTATAATAATGGTCCTCCCTTAGAAGAGATGATGGAAATGATGAAGATGAGGTATATGTTACAGTTGATGTTGCAGATGCTACTGAGGTTGATGCTAAGGTTGTTGCTGCTATGACATTTAGTGTTGACGGGAAGGGGATTGATGAGGCTACTGCTGCTGTGACAGTTAGTACTATCGGGAAGGGACTTGATGAGACTACTGCTGTGGATGTTGCTGCTACTGCTCCTGTGTCAGTTAGTGCTGCCGGGAAGGTGCTTGATGAGACTGCATGTGGTGGTGCATATGCTGATGCATCTGCCGGTAAGCCAGGAGTTGAAGAAAACACTGCAGGTGCGGAGAAACAAGAACATCGTGAGAAACTTGTTATTTTCTTCTAAAAAACTCTCATCTCTTATCTCTATATGTATTTCATCTAATGCAACGTTTATATAACAACATTATATATAATCAAAAATTTATGGTCAAAGTGCATCTGAAACAGATAATGCCAACAAAACAGCTGAAGAAGATTCAGATAATGGTGATGATGACATTTATTCACCTTTAAGTTTGCAAATGCCATTGGGAACACACACCCAAGAGCTGGTTGACTATTATTTAACTCCATTAAAACTGTCTAGGATATCTGCTTATAGTCTTGGAATATGACAATGTTTTTGAATTAACAATAACAATATTTTCTTTTTACAATCTTGGAATAAGGAAATGGATAAAAAGTTGAAGAAATTTGATACAATTTGCTCAGAGATCAACGAGTTGGTCCGTGAAGGAAAGGATAGACATCCATCAAATCACAATATCTTTGCTAGATGTTGTAAATGGGAAAACATATTCAATAATAATGTGGTCCCTAAAACACAAGAATCTAACACCATAAAAAACAACTCACTCTATAATTTAGGTGAGAAAAAAATTATATTTTATTCTTTCAAGTTTCTCTTTCCTATTTCAAAACTATTTTGTTTAAGTTGAAAGATCCCAATACTTATACAGCTGCAGCAATAGATTCAGTTGATTTAGATGTTGGTGTTGGTGATCCAGTGACTGCTCAAAAAGGTATTTGGGATAAATTAAATATAAGTATAACTAAAAAGCTTATAATGTTATTGATAAAGTTGATAAAGTTGTTAATACAGTGGTTGATCCAGTGGTGGCTGATCCAGTGGCTGATGCAGATGTTGGTGTTGGTGATCTAGTGGCTGATCCAGTGGCTGATGCAGGTCAAGAAAACAATGTCTCATGCGTAAATATTGATAAACTTGTTAATACAGTGGTTGAGTGGGCTCAAGAAGGTTTTTAATTACAGCTACAATTATTTTCAGTCAAATTTAAAAACCCGCATAAAACTTTTATTATGTTACCACTTTGTAATGTAAGTTAATAGTTACATGTTGAATCAATGTTTTAACACAAACATACAATTTTTATTATTACCAAAACACACATAAAAACACACCATCACTACATCATAAACAAACATGAAACAGCATCACATACTAATATTTGAGTGACATAAGAAAATTCAATTTCAATTCCATTGAGCAATTTAGTTCAAGAATTGTCTTGCCCAAAAGTTTTAACTGGTCAAGCTCTTTCTGTTCTACATCAACCATAAACAAAACAACAAGATCTCGGATGGTTAGTACTAGCGGGCATTCGAGTTAGAACTTTTTCAATGACATCCCTGGCATCCAAGTTGTTGCTAGTCTTTACAAATTCTTCAGTAAGAATTTCCCGACAAGCTTTATATGCCTCAATTTGATCCTCAATCTGCTTTCTGAGGACATCCTTGTAGGATGTGGATGATGTTGATGATGATGATGATGATGATGATGATGAGCAATCCATTATTAACTAAAAATAATAATTTAACATTATGTAGGTATATGAGTTTTACAAATGTAGTGTAAGTATATATAACCTAAAGGTTCACGGACCAAACAGTTAATATGTAAGCAAAATTATTAAACGCTTATAGTACGCTCACAAATTAAAAAGGAAAAGACACTTTTAAAGTACATCCATGGACGGATAGTAACTATGTAATTAAAAAACAAAAGGGTGTCCCACGCTTGGAAAATGCTCACACTTGTCTCATGTGATTTTTTTTAAACTGGAAATTAATTACATTTATATCACCTGTCAAAATTGAGAAAAATATTTCTATATTATACACTTGTCAAAATTAATTTGGGAAATTAATTACATTTATACCTACTCACATGTCAAAAATCTTGGAAAAATATTTATTTAATGATAGCCTAAAATCAAGTTAATTAAAATTTAAAAAACCTATATCTCACGCTTGTATTACGCTTTATATAAACTATATCTTACTAGATAGGCTACAAATCAACTTAACAAAATTAAATTACTTTCTCAACTACCAAAATTTAAATTTTAGGTCTATATATTGTAACATCTATTTTGTTATTCAATCACACTAACATTTTCAAAAAGATAATAAAAATGTATTCTTGTGACAAAACTGTGAAGAACATGGTGAAAGCAAGGATGTCTCTTGAAAAAGAAACATCCTACACGTTTTTAAAGACAATTGAAGAGACTAAGACTAGACTTGTCGAAGAAAAAACAAAGACCGTCGACTCATGTAAACTCATGTTAATGGAACCAGACACTGAGTTCAAGAAAAAGGCTGTTGATTATCTGAAAAAACAGTCTGCATGCTATGACTTAGTGTGTGGGACTCTGGTTGACACCGTAACTACGATGTCAACCAACATGAGTTTTAAGGAGCCGAGGTTGAAGATTGTGGACAAGGCGGAGTGATGGTGATGTTAGCTTCTCTCTTCGTAGTTTTTTTGTGATGTATTGTAATGGTACTTTTTGTATGACATGTTTTGATGAATGGTAATATGGATTATCTTAAAATGCTTTCTTAACATGTTTTATGGATCATCTAATGGCTATCTCTTTCTTTGTTAAAAACGCTTGTTATACGTTTATCAAAATCGTAAACAAAACTTTGTTAAATCTAAAAATAAAACAAAAAAACACTTTGTAAACGATTAGGTTAGAATATGTTATATATTTTTTCAAACGAGTCTATTACGCTTGTAACACGCTTATGCACAAAAACATATATAAATATTCTAATACGCTAGTAACACGCAGATGTACAAAATCAGTTATTGAATCAAGTTGAAATCCCCTTTAATTTAAATTAAAAACTATGACATATGAAATTAATCTATTGGTTCTTAGTTAAAAGGGAGGCAAAAGCTCCAAATCCGCTCCAAATTAGTTCTAATATTCAAAAACTCCAAATTAGTTCAAACTCAAATTACACTCCAAGTTATTATAAAACTTTTCCACTCCACAAATCAAAATCCTTGCACTCAAATCCTTGCACAGAAAAAACAATCGAAGATGAAGCTTACAGATGAACCAATTATCGGTGAAGAACATAATTTATACTCCAATGAGGAGGCTTAATCAGACGACAATGGAGGCTACTCCAGCGAGGAACCCAATGACGACGACGACGACGGCGACAATATAGCGATGGAGGTGATCGAACCCAACAATAGTTTGGAGTCTATCGAACCCATCAACAGTTTGGATACTACAAAAAAACCTATAAGGGGGTTGAAGAGGTTAGCTAAGCTACGTACCGATTATGCAAAATCTGGTGATGTCAGACTGGTAGTGGAGTTTCATAGTCTGGGTAGGTTCAGTGGCCAAACCAGATCAAAGTTTGCAAGTTTTTTAGGGATGTTGTAAAGGAAAAAGTTGGCTTGAGACATTTAATTTGGTGGGAGGTCACAAAGGATCCTATAGATAAGATGTGGGAACAAATAATGGTTACTCTTTATTTTTATTTGTACGTTTTATGTTGTTTGATGATTCCAAACATCTATGCAGAAATATTTTGAGAAGTAATTTATGTTTGTAGAAGTAATTTTCCTTTAATGTATAATATTATGCAGAAATTTTGAGATTGAGGCGTGTCAAGGGCCTTCTATGATGAATCGACTCGGACACCTTCTTTGGAATTTCTAAAGAAAAATGTATGCCAAATACATTATGCCAAACATCGGTAAACCTCTGAAGCTGAAGGCGATACCCAAGGGACAAGGGACGATGATCAGACAAGAAGACTAGGATCGTTTCGTTGAGTACACACTATCAAAGAAGTTCCAGGCATAAATCCTCTACTATATAAGGTTTATTTTTTTTTAAATATATTAAAATGATTATAATGCGTGGTTGAAGAAACACTCGGCTTCAAAAAATGGAGCTCGAGCAAAGAATGTTTTTTTATCATCGCATGGGACGAGGGGGTTATACCTATTTCGAGAGAAACTCGCCTGGCAGTGCATTAATGTGGATTAAAGCAAGGGAGGACAAAAATGGTGCATACAAGAATGCTGTTGTCGAAGAAGTGGAAACCAAATTAGTATGTTTTAGTATTAAAGTTTTTAAATCATGTTAAAATCAATTCATTGCCCACACTTGATGTGGATACAGCTACTGGTTAGGATGGTCAACAGCAGTACTACCAAACCAGCAGTTGTTTATTTACTTACAGTAGTTTATCAAGTAATAGGGATATTGGACGGGATATTTTTTACTGGGTGTGATTGGTTTATTTAGTTAAATAAGTACTAGTATCATTTCACTCACATGAAATAAATGCACATAACTGATGTTTTTTAAGAACTTCTGGTTAACAGCTTCAACAACAGTTCATGAAATCTGATGTTTTATGCTTGTAAGGAATCGGAAGTTTGACATTTGTTTTCCTGCATGTTCAGCATGAATAGCATATCGCCTCTGGAGCCCTGACACTTGAACCATGAACATATGCCGTCACCTTAGTACTTGGCAAAGAGAAAGGTGGGTTTTTAAAATGGATTGGGTACGGATTGACAGCAGATAAATATTGAGGTGTCAGTCGGGTAAAAGGCTCGTTTAAGGAACAGATTGCCCAACTTGAGTATGAGGCGGCACAGAGAGATGAAATGGCGAACAATTTGACTACTCTACTAGAATCCACGCATGCTATGCTAGCAAGCCGTGATAAGGAGCAGTTAGCATTTGAGGCCAGGTTTAGACATCTCGAAGGAATGTTGTCGGCAAGTCAAGTAAGTGACGTATGTTACATATAAACATATTAATTAATGCATTCAACATACATAATTGGCACTGTTTGTTGTCACAATTCGTAGGTAAATGTTGTTCCAATTTAGGTTGGTTCTAACCAAAGTACTAGTGCTATGGGGCAAAATAAAATGGCAGCACCAGTAAGTATCTGACAGTTTTTCTTTGTTTATTACAACTTTCCATGTGATTTTCATTTTCCATAACCTGATACATTGATTTTGTTTTGACAATGATATTCAGAGGGAAAGATTTTCATATTCATTGATTTTTGTGTATGTTTACAATGAAAGAATGCCTTTTATTTATAGGCTTTACAAGACAAACTATAAAAAGAAAATATATTAATCGTAACTGGAAATATGGCTGGAAATATGAGTTGCCTTGAATATTGACCCTAAATATGGAGATGATGTCTGACTGATCCATAATTTTCTCAAAAATATTTTTCCTTTTTTTAACACTCCCCCTCAAGTTGAATAGTGGAATCGCCAAAATTCAACTTGTTTAAACAATTTGAGAAAATTCTTCCATTTGTGGCTTTTGTGAGAATGTCGGCTAGCTGGTCTTATAATCGGACAAAGGGAAGCTCAATGACCTTTGCTTCCAGTTTTTCTTTGATGAAATTCCTGTCTACCTCCACATGTTTTGTTCGATCGTGTTGCACTGGGTTTTCGGAAATTTGTATATCAGCAGTATTGTCACACATGATTCTACTAGCTTTCCTTTGTAAGAAACCAACCTCAGTTAAAAGTTTTCATATCCAAAGTACCTCTGCTAGACCTCGTTCTATCCCTCTGAACTCAGCTTCAGCACTTGAAAGGGCAACCACCTTCTGTTTCTTACTCTTCCATGTGACAAGATTCCCTCCTACCAAGGTAAATTATCCTGAGGTTGACCTTCTAGTTTCTTTATCTCCTGCCCAGTCTGCGTCAGTATAAAGTTGGATCTCTAGATGCCCATTTGACTTAAACAGAACCCCATGACCAGTTGTCCCTTTAAGATACCTAATGATTCTCGGTACTGCTTCCATATGGGAAACTTCTAGTTGATGCATAAACTGACTCACCACACTTACTGCGTAAGCTATGTCAGGACGGGTGTGTGAGAGATATATTAGTTTCCCCACCATTCTTTTGTATCTTTCTTTGTCTGCTAGTTCGGCTCCCTCTTCTCTCTGAAGTTTGATATTTGCCATCATTGGAGTATCTGTCGGTTTGCAGTCGATCATCCCTGTCTCTGCCAGTAAGTCAAGAATGCATTTCTTTTGACAAATGAAAATTCCTTGTTTAGATCTAAGAACTTCAATACCAAGAAAGTATTTAAGTCTACCCAAATCTTTCAATTCAAACTCTGTGGACAAGTTTTCATTTAGCTTTTTCACTTGTTCTTCATCGTTCCCTGTTATAATCATGTCGTCTACATAAATGATTAGACACGTTATCAACTTCCCATTTTGTTTAAGAAACAAAGTATGATCATAATTACTTTGTTTAAAGCAATATTTTTTCATAGCCAAAGTAAATCTCCCAAACAAAGCTCGTGGAGATTGTTTCAACCCATAAAGCGATTTTTTTAGGTGACAAACTTCACCCTTTTTGAAATCTTGTGTGAATCCAGGAGGTGCTTCCATATAAACTTCTTCATTCAGTTCTCCATGCAAGAAAGCATTTTTAACGTCAAGTTGGTGAAGGGGCCAATCCTCATTAGCTGCTATGGAGAAGAGAACCTTAATTGTATCAATTTTGGCAACAGGAGAGAAGGTCTCAGAATAATCAACCCCGTAAATTTGAGTGTACCCTTTTGCAACTAACCAGGCTTTGTATCTTTCGATGGTGCCAACCGGTTTATGCTTTATAGTAAAAACTAAACGACATCCTACTGGTCTTTTTTCTAGTGGAAGCGCACATTTTTTCCATGTTTCGTTCTTTCTCAGAGCATCCATTTCTGTTTCAATTGCGTCTCTCCAATTTTTTTATTCTAAAGCTTGTTCGACAGTGAGTAGAATCTTTTCAGAGTATAAAGCATTCGTAAATGCCTTAGCTTCTTTTGAAAAGTTTCCTGTTGTAACATTTGCCATAGGATACATGGATTTTCGAGATACTTTTTCAAGAGAATATCTTTTTGGAGGAATTCCACTATTGACTCTTGGTGGAAGAACATATCTTTCGGTTGTCTCTTCTGTTTCGCTTGTTTCATTAGGTTCATCCTGTAATGGCTCAACCTGTTCTGTTGCAACTTCATGATTTTCTTAGTTATCATGATTAGATGAATCAAAATCAGAATTAGAATTTTCTTGAGTGGTTTCAGTGTTACTTACCTCAGGCACCAGGTTGGGAAGATCATGTCCAGTGACACTGACTGTTGGTGCCGTAGAATGTGGAGAAGATGACCCGGGTTGGGTACTGTGACTTTCTTCTTCCATTGTTAGCATCCATTTCAACCAACGCAGTGTGTCGTTACTTTCTCTCTCCCCCTGACCACTGTGTTGGGTATTATAAAAGTATTATGTTTCAAGAACGTCAGAATTTATTGTAGTAAATATGTGACGTTTCTTTGGACTGTAACACCGGTATCCTTTTTTATTTACACCATATCCCACAACTACACACTTTTCGGCACATGGATCAAGTTTGGTACGTTCAGTTTTAGGTATGTGAACGAAGACAGAACATCCGAAAACACGAGGCTCAAGGGTAAGAATGGGAGGTATTTTAGTAAATTCGGACAAGGTTTGAAGAGGGGTTTTGAATTTAAGGATTATCGTTGGAAGCCGATTTATAAGGTATGTAGCGGTGGCAAGGGCTTCAGGCCAGAATGTTGTAGGAACTTGGGACTCTATTAACAGGGACCGTGTTATTTCTAACAGAATACGGTTTTTTCGTTCAGCAACCCCGTTTTTCTCCGGGGTATGCCGGCACGAGGTTTGATGAATCATTCCTTTTGTTTGGAAGAATTCCTTCATAGAGGTGTTTACGAATTCTCCTCCATTGTCAGATCGAAGGATTTTGATATGTTTTTGAAATTGAGTTTTAATCATGGTATGAAACATAACAAACTTATAGAAAACTTCTGATTTGTGTTTTAAGAAATATATCCATGACATGCGAGTGCAATCATCAATAAATAGAAGAAAATATCGAAAACCTTGCCCCCCAGTGACTTTTGCGGGACCCCACACATCAGCATGAATTAAATCAAATGGAATATCAACTTTAGTGTTATTCGGTTTAAAAGTATGTCTGTGACGTTTAGCCAAAACACAAGTCTCACAATTCAATAATTTATTCGAAGGAAAGAGTTTAGGAAATAAATGATGTAAATAACCAACCGATGGGTGTCCAAGCCTTCTATGCCATAACCATGCTTCTCTGTCTATTATTCCATGAGCCAACATTACAGTACCTTGCTGAGTCACTTCATCTACGTAATACAATCCTTGTCGTTCAGTGCCATGTCCAATGATCATTCACGTCCGGATTTCCTGTAATATACAAAAACTGGGATGCATTAGAAGTGTGCAATCTCAGAGTTGGCGACAACTCTATTGTACCCCCTCCTTCTACCAGCATAATACCCCCGTTGGCAGTTTGAATTTGTGTTTTTTGTGGTTTTGACATGGAACAAATGTCAGAAGGGTCAAGTGTCATAGTATCTGTGGCACCACAATAAAAAATCCAAGATTTGGAGTATTCATTGCTAACTGCCATATTAGCCGTTTCGAAATTAACTTTTGATTCTCCAAGTTTTGCATTTAACAAAGTATTATCTTTAATATTATTGACTTGGGGGGGGGGGCTGTTGGTCATTCTAAAACATACAGGTTTGTAATGGAGTTAACCTTTGAAGGATTAGAAGATAAAACTCCAACCCTTCTACCTGGTATGTTAGCGTCCCCAAATTGATCAGTGGCTATCCCTCCAAACCTGCCAGTGTGATTTCCGCCGCCGCTGCCGGTGGCCTTAGGACGGCGGCAGCCATATCTCCCCCTTCTTTCTTCCCTTTCTTGTGACCATCAGACCACCATTTCGAATAACCCACAAGTTTGAAACATTGATCCTTTGTGTGTTTGTTCATGCCACAATTAGTGCATTTGAGTTTAGATTTGTCAATACGGGATGAGCCGTTTGTTTTGGCAATCGGGTCAACCCTGTTTCCTCCTCGAGCAGCGTAGCCGGCCCCTTCAGTGATTTCCGAGGCAATAAGGCCGGCGGCGATGCCTTGTGATGGTGAGGGAACAGATCCGAGAATATTTCGGTGCGCGGTTTCTTTCTGAACTGCCGCATATGCTTCCTCTGCCGTTGGTAGTTTATCCCATCTGAGTATTTCCCGTTTAATCGGGTCAAATTGTTAGTCTTGGGCATTCAAAAAATGAAAAAAATTTTGTTCTGCCCTAATGTTGTTGTAGGTGGTGATGTCGGCGGCACACGTCATTGGGTTTGGATCTCGCCGCTCGATTTCACCCCAGATATCCTGCATCACTATCCAGAAAATCTTCAAGCGATATGCCATTCTGTTTAAATTCATTAGCTTTAATGCGTAGGTCAAACGTCTGCAACTTGTCTTTTCCATTGCTATAAGTATCCACTAGTGCATCCCATCGTGTTTTCGCGGTGGGAAACTCGGTAATGTTGCTAGCTAATGATGGTTCGATGTTTTGGATAAGCCATGAGAAGACTCCCAAGTCCTCCTGTTCCCACTGTTCATACTTTTCATCTTCTGGGTTTGGTGGGTTTCCAGAAAGATGACTTAATAATGTTTTTGATTTCCCCTCAATGGCCACATGGATCATTCTTGCCCAGAGGGCATAGTTTTGGCTATTCTGTTTAATACTGATGGTTAGGCTCTCAAAAATATTTTTCCTTTTTTTAACAGATTTGCAGGCCAGTTCTGTGGGAAACATCCTTACCTCAGGTGATGCTGTGCAACAAGAATCTGCTCCTCAGGTAAGCATTTGACAGTTTCATTGATTTTTTTAATGATTAACTTACCACGTGAGTGTGCTGATTTTGCGTAAGTTAATTGTAGGCCAAGTCTGTGGATAAAATAGTTGTCCAAACGGTAGTCACTCCCAGAGCGCGAAATCAGTAAATATTTGACAATTTCGGTACTTTTTATAATTCGTTTCCAATGTGAGTGTGCTCATTTTCTATTTCCGAATTGCAGGCCAAGTGCATGGACAAAATGTTGACCAAACGGTAGTCGATCCCCAGAGCGCAACATCAGTAAGTATTTGGCAATTTCAGCTTCTATATTTTATAACCTAATAAGTCTAACAATTCGAATTTCTTTTATATTACCAATGAAGCATGTAGATAACAATGTTGACCAAACATCAACACAACTACACCACACTCCGGATAGTAACGGCTCGAAAAAACCAACAGTACTTGACAGATTCATATTTTTTGTTCTGAGTTTTCCCTTTAATTGTTGATTGATTTCCATCCATAAGCTGATTTATTGAATGGTTTTTAAGTAAAACGAAGAAGCCGTAAAAGAAAAGTTGATGTATCAATGGATGAAGCTTCCCCACCTCCTGAAATAAAGGTATGTATTGCGCGAAAGCTTGTTAATTTCCCACCAACATGGCATATCCATGGGTATGTACTTATATATTGACTTCAACTAAGTCATCTTAATTTCCCAAGCTTGTTTATAGGTGTGTGAGTGTTGTTTGTTTCTGAATGACAAGCGTAACAAGGTGGCACATGGTAGAATTCATTGGTCACCAGTTCCACAACAGTTGCATGGAAAGGCAATCCCCGTGGGTTGCTATAAAGTTAGTATTGATAAATCCATAAAGGAACAAGCAATTATTCCGTGTGAGGCATGTGAAATTATGAGTGTTGGTGACACAACTGGTACTTTTGTTGCTTGGCCAGAACACCTAATCATGTGACCTGGAGGTTTGTTCCATTTTATTTCTATTCAAGTACAAATAAGGGCATGTTTGTGTTCGCTCATTTAACTTTAACCTATATGAAAACTTAGCCGAACAAATATCTATGTTCATTTTCATTTATTATAAAAAATGAACACTTGTGTTCGTTTATGTTCATTTGTTTATAATCTAAACTAATATAAATGAACATAGATGAACAAATGTAAATGAACACAAGCAAACATAAACGAACATAAATGAAAACACTTAAATGAGAAAAAATTTAAAACCTTTAATTAGATGACTCATCTAGATAATAATTAATTATTTTCTATTAATACATAAACAAGCATAAATAAACATACATAAACAAAGATAAATAAACGAACATACGTTCATAAACATAAATGAACGAACAGCACATGTGTTCATGTTCGTTCGTTTAATTAAACGAACACAAATTTTGTGTTCGTGTTCGTTCGTTTATTAAATAAACGAACATAAACGAACTTCCCGCCGAACGGTTCTCGAACAGTTCACCGAACGTTCAGTTCGTTTGCATGCCTACTATATTTTCATTCAATTACAAAATATCACAAGAGATCATAGATTTTGTAATAAGGAGGTTTGTTCCTATTTTGTTCTATTCAATTACAAAATATGACATTAATTATACATATTTGTTTTTTCATATTCTATTATTCCAGCTACCACCACTCCCATCCTTAAAAAACCAGACATAACTGAAAAGAAGCCAAAGGCAAAGTACACAACGATAGACAAGGTGACCAAACAGAAGACAAGGAGTAGTGCCAAGAAAACCGACACCTTAGCTAGTATATAGGTAGTCGTTATTTTGTATATATATAGGTATAGCTTGTTTTGCATATATCTTACAAAAAGATGTATAGATTTGCTTAAGTGAATATTACTGTTAATATAATTTGTTTCTAATTTTGTTTTGTCATTCTTGTTTACAGTTGTTATATATAACTGCATAAAAAATAAAAATAATTATATATTGCCTAATTACACACAATTGGCCACATAGAAACACATTAACTAGGTGTGGCTAAAAGTGAGAAAATAGCCACACTTAAAATTAAAAAAATTCGAGTCTATAAATGACCATTAGCCACAACAAAAACATTGTTGTGTGACGGTATGATAGCAAAGTTGATGGATATAACAAATTATGTGTGGCTAAAAGTGTGACATAGCCACACCGAAAACACAAAAATTCGTGTGGCTATGAATAACCATTACCCACACCATGCTTGCTTCGTTTTTTGTGTGTGTGACGGAAACATATAAAACGTCGTCTAAAAAAATCACTAAGTGTGACCAAATGGCATAAAACTACCACACTCTACATATTTCTGGGTCCATCACTAGCCATTGGCCACACTTTCATCACTTGGTCTTTGTTTGTGTGGTGGAACGAGATCAAACGTCAATGGAAAAATCACTATGTGTTTCCAAAAGTATGATAATAGCCACACTTTATATTACAAATGCATTATGTGTGTGATATACATCTATTTATACATATCGAATCCCTTGTAAAGTTGTGTTTCTTTAATGATTTGAGTTCGTTTTAGTTCGTGTTTTGTTTATCATTTATTAATTTAAGGTTTTAAGTCAAGTTTTATCCATTTATTATGTTTAATGACTTTTGGTGTCTTGAATGTTAAATCTAATTCTTTCTATCATTTCATGCAAAGCTTATGTTAGTTTTGTTCGTCAAACGGTTACGTGATTGCTTCACTAATGTTTAGTCATGTTTTCATATGTATGGAGGCTTGGAGAAGCAAGGGAAGCAAGGTCTAGAAGATTCTTATTGTTACTTGGAGTTCAAGATGGATGATGATCAAAATTTGGCAAGATAAATAATAAAATAAACAACAAAATCCGTAGCCACCCACAAGGGGCGCCATGGCCCGCGACGGCATAAGGGAAAAGCCCTAGGCGCGGTGCCTAGGGCCCCCTGTTCATCCGTTTTTGCAAGTCCAAGCCCGATATTTCGATATATAAACATCATTATGCACCTAGCCAAAGGGAGACTGATTGCAGCCGATTTTCTAAAAGTTTAAAGCTAAGTTTGGAAAAGTTTTGGAGGCTAGGAGTAAGGAGGATCATCAAGCTTTCACACGATTGTTCAAGAGTCGATTAAGAAGGGTTCTTTCGTTCTTCTTCACTATCCTTGTTCAATTTATATCATGATTCTCTTTTGTTTACTTGGTTTTAGTTATTTGTCTTTGATTATAACTATGCTAGGCTATACTTCATGTCTACCTAGGTTTGATGAACATGTTTGAGACTTCATTTTTGCTTTGGACTATCGTTTGATTATGGTTTGTTGATTTAATAGTAAAAGACTTGGTTTTGCTTTCATGATGCATATGAATGTTTATTATCTTGATTAATTGTTAATTATAGCTTCACATGGATCTTGTTTTCTATTGATTGTGTTCTTTAGATCTTAGGGTTCGTGTTTAATCTTTACTTGGTGTTTTGATTATTATGGTTGAATAGGCCTATTAGATCACAGAAGCTTGTTGATAGTTGATTAGGGTTTTAAATGTTTTGCTAAATTCCAATAGCTGTGAGGTGAGGAGTTGTTCGTGTGTCTTGGTCAATTGCATGCTAGGATAGATTGTGACAATATTCTTGCTTAGTGCGTTGATCCTTGTTCATGATGTCATGTTAGTTTATCAAGTTATCTAGAGTTTTGTGTTTCGTAAGATTGCTTGCTTTAGATACTATTAATTAACCCTATTTGATAACTTTGCGGAAATCAATTCAACTGATTTCTTAGTAATCTAATAATTGTTCGTTGGGATTTCATTTGATTCAATCAAAGGTCCTTAGAGTTTTGTTAGATGAATATTTTTAGAAATCAGTTTCCATAATCATATTATTTGTCCATTGCTTGATAATTGTTGATACATAGGATTCTTACCTACGTAGATTCCTTCTCTGATTGGTTTCGATCTTGTGTTTAGTTGCTAGTTTCTCGTTTACTTGTTTATTTACTTTCTTAGTTTAATCTTAATATAATATTAGTTTAAAAATCCCCCTTAAAACATTAATAATAAATAGTCATGTCGTAAGTCGAGTCTAATTAGTTAATTAACGTAATTTATAGAGTCCTGTGGGTTCGATATTCCGGACTTACTTAGCTTTAGTACAATTGACCGGTTCACTTGCCGGTGTTTTGTGTAGTTGAGTCTTAAGTCTAGTTTTTATTACTTGTTAATTTAGTTATTATTTAATTGATTGTTTTAAGCACATCAAGTTTTTGGCGCCGTTGCCGGGGACTCTTGGCGATTGCGTTAATAGCTTTACTTGGACTTACTTGCTATATTCGTGCTATTTTTTTTATTTTCTTTTGAGTCGTAGGAGTCTATTTAAGTTTTAAGTTTATTTTAGTTTATTTTTAAGTATTCGAGTCTACTCACTTGGTCTTTTGCTTTTTTCAGGTTTATGCTACATCTTCGTTCGCAAGGACCACCGTTGGATAATCTGAATTTGTCCCCGTTGAAGACCGAGGCTAGTTCGTCACAAAAATCTTCACCACAAAGTTCACCACCAGAAAGCCCGAGAAGTCAGCCAGACGTTCAAATGGCCGACGACAGAACAATTGCTGCTCAAACCTTCGATGGCTTAACCGGGAACCAGTCATGCATCGTCGTCCCCGCGATCGACAACCCCAACTCGTGGCAGATTCCGTCATACGTCATGAACAACATCGTTCAAACTAATCAGTTTCATGGGGACGATGACGAGGATGCGCCGGCTCATATTAACCGACTTTACCGCGTTCTTAACACTTTTAATTTGCAAGGTGCTACTGAAGATGCTATTTTCTTACATCTTTTTCCTTTTTCACTTACAGGTAAAGCAGCTACTTGGCTTGACACACAGCCACCTGGCATGTTCACCACTTGGGAAGCACTACGTTCTGCATTTATCAAGAGATACTTCCCACTGGCGAAAGCGGCTGTTCTTCGCAATCAGATTCACTCGTTTCATGTAAGGCCCCGTTACCGGTAGCCCTACTTTCGTGTTGGATTTACTCATAAACGCAGTTCTAAATATCAGAGTTAATTAAAACATTCGCGGAACATTAAAAACATTCAAACCATTACATTTCATAACCATAATTCTTGTCTTATCGAGCATTCATAGTCATTTAAAAACAAAACATAGTCTTTTAAAATAAAACATCATAGCAAAATCTTCAGATGCCAGCTTCGTCCAACTCTGTCATGTGTCCTCCTCAAGCTACCTGCCTCATTCTACTCACCTGCGTGCATACTAAAAGTCAGCTACGCTGAGTGAGTTCTAGTTAATCACGTAATCATACAATACCTTCTTACATTTCATACTTAACCTCTTAACTTTCTTTCATACATACATAAGTGCATATACTTTCATTCTTACCTTCATACTTTCTTTACATACATAATCATACGTTTTAAAGAGCCTTTCGCCCTATAACCTCACAGATATTATAAGGGTCTGGTCCCTAACATCACAGATATTATTAGGGTCTGGTCCCTAACATCACAGATATTATTAGGGACTGGTCCCTAACATCACAGATATTATTAGGGTCTGGTCCCTCTTCATTACCATACAACCATGCCTTTCCTTCGTTTGTTAACTTTATCGCATTCATACATATAAGCAAATACATTATACTTACCTTATACGTAACACTACAACCTGACAGTACGTGCAATATCCGAAGATCGTTTACGTACTAACAAGCAATCATTCATACATTTCACATCATTCATATAAGGCATACACTTATCACTTAGGATAAGTGTATTAACAAACATATCGAGTATGCACACAGCCCCGAAAACATAACACAGAAGTGGGGCTAGAAACTCACCTGAATCCTGTTACGCTCTCCGTTAATCGTTATTCCCTTCTTGAGCTGTGCAAGGCTAACTGTATAATATTTACATGTATCAATTAACTACTACTACTCATGTTGTATTTCTATCTTTATATAACCCACAATGAACGGGGTCCGGGGGCAGCACCCCTGGCAGCGGGGTCTAGGGGCGGCAGCCCCTAGCAGGGTCCAAGGGGCAGAACCCCTGGCTGATGGCGAACTTTAGGTTTGGGCGAAGTTATATAGCAGCGTACTTTTATTTACATTAACTGTCTTAAATGTTAGGTTTTTAATTTATTTTCTAAGCGAACTTAACTTTAGGCGAAGTTAACTTGGCGAAGTTAAACCTTAAGCGAACTTAGCTTTGGGCGAAGTTATATAGCAGCGTACTTATATAACCAACGAACTTATGTATCCAGCGAAGTTAACTAGGAAGCGAACATATAGGGCGAACTTAGCTGATGGCGAACTTTAAGCCAGGCGAAGTTAGGCTTGGCGAACTTGGCCTTAGGCGAAGTTAACCTTGACAGCGAACTTGGCCTTAGGCGAAGTTATCCAGCTGCGGCCTGCTGTTCGTCCCCAAACCCCATAATCATCATCGTTTCATCACGAAAGCCTTGAATGCGAGTTTAACCAAACCCGTAAACATTCTTATGTTTATTTTCGGATAAAACTTAACACGTAACAGCATAAAGCATGAATCTTTAAGGCTTAAACGTTTACTACTAGATCTAGGGTTCATTTTACACGAGCCGCACATGTTTGCAGGTCTAACGAGTTCGTTTTAGCATCAAGTTCGCAACTTTACGTTTCATTTGTATCCGATCTATACCCGTTCTAAGTTTCAAGGTTAAACGTTACTAAAAACGTAAACTTTAAAGTAAAACGGCTTACCTTTCGGTCTCGGTTAGCTTGCTTATGGACTCTAGATCTTCGTGTATGGCTCGTATAGCAAAGATCTACCACAAACGGATGTTCGCTCAATCTCGTTTTCCCTCTTCCCTCTCGGCCGTAAGGTTTATGGTGGTGTAGGGTGTGTGTGTGTGTTTTGAGTGTGTAGAGAATACGATGGAAATGAATGAGGGTTTAGGGTTTTAGGTTGGTTTAGGGGATATTTATATCCCTTAAAGCCCATGGACCTAAGGCCCATTCCCATTTAACCCACCTTAATTAATCTAAGTCCATGATCCGTTCTTTACTCGATATTACTTAATTAATAACGCGAAATCAATAAACGTAACTTTCTTTAATTATCATTATAATATTCAGGATGTTACATTTCACATGGAGGCGGATGAGCAATATTGCCATGCTTGGGAGCGCTTTCAGAGCTAGTTGTCTCGATGCTCACAGAATGGTCTCACACCATGGGCTCTCGTGGAGAAATTCTACAATGGGTTGAATTACGAAACCCAAGTTCGGTTCGACACGGCCGCGGGAGGAAGTCTACTTGCTAGGAAGAATGTCGCCGAATGTAACGAGATGTTTGAGAGCTTCGCTCAATCAGACCTCGCCAAAGGGCCATGACGCGGGAATTCCACTCCCGTTAGTAGTACATCCTTATCCGCTCGAGGTGTACATCAGGTTAATCTGGATACTAGTATGGCTGCTGCTTTGGAATCACTAACTTGAGAGGTTAAGGAGCTGAAGGCCAAGGTGGACAGGTGTGAGTTTTGTAGAGGTGGACATGGTACGTTGGAGTTCCCGGTGATGAATCAACAGGTCGACTTTGTTGCTGGTCAGAATAGGTTTCCAACAATTACAACAACAACAGTCAGAATTGGAACACTTACAAGAACTTGAATCAGAATAATGCTAACTGGCGTTCGTCGGGTGCACCACCCGGATTTCAAAACTCTTATAATCAAGGACAAGGTTAGTATTTTAATAATAATAACACCGATGGTACTAATATTCAAAATAATGTGCAGGATTCGAACGGTGGACTTGGGCGTTTGGAAGAGATGATGAAGCTAATCTTGGATAGAGATCAAGTTACACAGAAAAAGTTAGCCGAACAAGATCTGCTCTTCATGAATCAACAATCTTCTATTCTCGATATTCAAAGAACTGTTGGTGATATTGCTCGTCGTTTAGAAGAAAGGCCCCCAGGTCAATTTTCGGGTATTCCTCAAGCTAATCCGGCTGCTCAATTGAAGGCCATCTCCACTCGTAGTGGTAGGGTTTTCGGGCTGGAGGTAGTTAGTAGAGAAATTAGGGAAAATCAGGACGATGAGTTGATAGATGAGGAGATAGAGTTAGAGGCTCCAGGTAAGTCAAAAAATAGTACAACACCAATTATAGAGCCGCAAGTTGAGAAAAACACCGAGAAGAAGACGGTTGGAGTCCGGCCACCAACACACATCATTAACCCTGCCTATGTCCCATATCCCGCTTGTCTAAAGAATCAACAATATACGAAAGATTACGGGCATTTTCTTAATATATTTAGCCAATTGATTGTCAACCTCCCGTTCATTGAAGTTCTCCAACATATGCCTAAATACGCCAAATTTTTGAAAGACCTTCTTAAAAGAAAGGTTAAGTTGGAGGAGCTGTCGAATGTACCGCTTAATGGAGAGTGTTAAGCGGTGGTTCTTAATAAAGTACCAGAGAAATTACCCGACCCTGGCGTTTTTACCATTCCATGCCTTTTCGGTAGTGACACGAAATGCCAAGCATTGGCCGATCTTGGAGCTAGCATAAACCTCATGCCATATTCTTTGTATGAAAAGCTAGACCTCGAAGAGCTCACCCCTACTCGTATGACGTTGTCTTTAGCCGATCGTTCCGTTAAGTATCCGAGAGGTGTCGTGGAAATTTGCTCGTTAAGGTACATAATCTGATTTTTCCCGCAGATTTTGTTGTTTTAGATATGGAGGCCGACGAGAGATGTAACACCCCGTAACCGCAGCGGAAACGTAAACGGGATGCGACAGACACCTCTGATATCAACCACATTGTTTATAAAGAAAACTGAATGCATTAATATACTTCAAAATTTCATTATCTCGTATTTCATTACCGTCTAGGTGATACACACATCATACAATATGATACATAATTCTATATGTTATAATGTTTCCTAACATCCCGCACGCAAATCTTACACACATCAAGCACTTAGCACGTAAGCAATCACTTCATCTTAATTGTACCTGAAAAGCATGTGAGAAAACGGGTCAACTACGAATAGTTGGTGAGTTTCACAATTTTAGTAAACCATGATAAATCCATATCATAATATAATATTATCTGGGGACACTGTTAACCCAGTACTGTACTCACTCCGGGGGCAATGTTAACCCGGAAACACTTCTAGGAACCCCTGGGGACACTGTTAACCCAGTACTGTACTCCCTCCGGGGGCAATGTTAACCCGGAAACACTTCCAGAGACATCTGGGGACACTGTTAACCCAGTCCTGTACCCATTCGGTACGATTCCCGTACAATCAAATATTTATAAACACACGCAAGTCCATGCGTTCAGTATGTACTTAAACATTTTAATAGAAACATGCTTCCGCCCCGGGAAAATATTTGAAAACAATTCAGAAAAAGGGGCTCGTGAAACTCACCTTAGCACATGCAAGCAGGGTAACAACAATCATTATCAATTAACGCGTCCAATCTGTAATATGATCCATAAGATCGTTATTATACACTTATTGTTTATATAATCTTTTAACCGTATCGACTGGTACATCTGGGGACACTGTTAACCCAGCACTGTACCCGTTCTAGGGGCAAGGTTAACCCAGAAACACTTCTCCGGACTCAGATTGTGATGTCGTTTAGAGTTCCATGGTCACAACTACTATTAGTCGTTTTTCTCGTTTTGCGTACCTAGCACGGTTATCCGTTTTTATGTTTCAAAAATGAGTTTGGTCACACACGACCCGAAAATAATGGTTGACTGATAATTTAATTAAAGATGTGAAATTATAGCTCGGTTTAGACCTCCCGATTGGCCTCGGGACCCGTTTCCGTCTTTGGCGTACCGGAAACTGTTAAAATAGGTTAAAATTACTCAAATCATCCGAATTATTTTCGGATGATTTATTTTTACTTGTCTAACTCATTTATATGAAAATAGTTCATATTTAGGGTTTTTATACACCAGTCAGCTCGCTTAAGTTAACTTCACCGGTTTACGCGTTTTAACTTTAAAAGTTTGATAATTAGCACAAATAATTATCCGTTTACTCTCGGATCTTGAAATTTTGCACAAATCACTTTTTAACAGTGGGGAATTTTATAAAAATATTTCCAGAATTAATTCTTATATTTAAAATTTATTTATCTATTTTTAAACACCATTTAAACACTAAATATGTCGTAAATACCAAACGATCTTAGAAAAATCCCAAATTTTTCCTGGATGTCCCCTGCCATCCACATAGTCCCCTGTAATTTTTCCAGAACCAAAATCTTCTTTTACATGCCATTTTTACTAAAACCGAGCTAGAACACCCTAGAACTCGTTTAACCGAAAATCCTACTTAGACTTCTCCAACTGAACTCAAATTTTGTGTGTGACTTATACATGATATAAAAAGCTTATCTACAATTTTCCAGAATTTTTCATGATATTTAACTATTTTTCACCATTTTTGACCAAAACTGAGCATTAAATTCACCAAATATTCATCCTTTATCCAAAAATTACCAAAAATTCACAGAACTCATATTTTCATGTGTTTAACACCTTTGTAAAATTTCATCACGTAACTCTAAACGACCAACAATCTGTCCAAAAACACATACACCGACATAAACCGAATATACCTTTCGTTTTCCGCCACTACAAGCTACAAACTCGTCTTTCCGCCTTATCTACCACTAAACACAGAGCCTACAAACAACATACCACAATACCAAGCAAGTTACACTCACGATCAAGCCATTTCTTTCATGGTTTCGGTTATGATTCAAAAACAAAGATTTAAACCGTAAAAATTCGTTTTTGGTTCGTTTAACTCCTTTCTTGGACCAAGATCCCTTGTATAACCCGTATACATCACTTGATCATGCAAGAATCGGTTTTCATGTTTGAAACCTCATTTTCTTGCAAACAAACTCAAGAAACGAAGATGAACACGTATATAACACGATTTTTACCTCGGTTTTCTTGCTCAATTTCCGGATTTTTGGATGTTAAAGTTGAGAGAGATGAAGGATTGTTGAATGGATGATGAGAAAAAGAAAATAAAAATGGGATTGTGGACTTAAGGTCCGATCAGAATTTTGGATGGGTGGGGTGGGACCCACAACTTCATTTTAAGCCACATATTTGGATTCTCGTAATCCGGATAATGTTTTGGATAATCTAGTTCAGTTCGTTTTCCGGTTAAACGTTTAATTCGGCTTAAAACGAAGCTAAAACGGTCGTTTTTTCGGCTTAAAAAAATGAAATATATATAAAACCGATTTAAAAACTTAAACCATGATATTTATTAACTTAAAACATCATAGTATTAATAATTGTGCATCTTTTTCGGCTTGATCGATCGTCTCTTGCTCGGTTTGGTATTAAAGGTTTCGTTTAACGTACCGACGTACTATTAAATCGAAATCCTTTTTCTGTGCTTTAATCCACTTATCTCGAAGCTTTAATACTTCGTAACATCACTAAATATCATATATCTCGTCTATAATTGAACCCTAGATTCGTTAGGGTTTCAATAACTATCGATCGATTGATCGCATATTCAATACGATGAATTATATATTCACGTGCAATCCATACAGTGAACCCTGTATTCTCGTATAATTACTATGGTAATTCATGTACCCGACATTAAATATGACGTAACTACAGTCTACCGGTTAGGGTATACCTGGTTTCGTCGGAATCGTTACATTCTCCCCGTTAAGAAATTTCGTCCTCGAAATTTTACACGCTCACTATCCCTTTCCGAGAGAAAGGTGGGGGGTTTTTCCTTCAGAATTCACCCTCGCGTTACCAGGTATAATCTGGTCCTCGCTGTGAATTCCACTTAATTTTAATCGATAAAGCTTGGTATGTCCAAACTGTTTAGTTTTCCCGTCTACTATCTCTACGAAAGTAGTTATGATATCAAGCATGTCTTCTATGAGTACCTCTATTACTAGTACTTTCGTTGCCTCATCGCTTAGGCACTTTTCAATCCGTATACGTGGCAAAACATCATGTATAGTACTTAGCCCCTGGAATACTTTAATCAATAAACTACGTGACCAATCATGGAGATAGTCTCATGAGGCCCAATATATTAAGGAGCTATTTTCGGTTTTGGCAAACCTCATATCACCTCTCTAAGGTGATGCCTTAAAAATGCCTTGTCACCTCTTTCCAATGACAATGGTTTCCTATGAATGTTGGCATAAATCCTTTGCCAATCTCGCGATGCTTTCAACTCATCTTAAATATTATAAATCCGATTGGTTGTTTCTCGAATCAATTCAAATCTTATGGCTTGATTGACGCCCATTTTCAATTTACAAATTGGTGATAATTACTTCACCCATAGAAAGCTTCAAGCTCTCGATGCTTCCTTCCCCGCCTTCCAATAATGGAAGTAGGATGACTATTTCGATCTGAGATCATTGAAAATGGTACTCCACGACGAGATACCATTTCACCATCAAGAATTTGGGCAAGAATTCATTGTGGTAATCGTCATGGTTTGGGATGAAATGCGAGGATTGGTTAATCGATCCGCGATTACCCAATTTACCTCATGCCTTTGATATATCTTGGGAATTTGCGTCCCGAAATCCATGGTAATTTATTCCCACTATCATTGGCGAATTTTCTGTCGTTGCGGCGTACCCCAGGGTTTTCGGTGTGCAACCTTATCTCTCGCATAACTCAAATATCCTCTAATATACGTATCCATATCTTTCTCCGACTCAGCCATTAATAAGATCCTTTCAGATATTCGCATCATCAATAGTCTAATCCGATCCCAGATGTATGAAATATTTCGATCTATGCGCTTCATCCATGATTAAATCACGAAGGTCATGGAGGGTCGGGATCCTAGCCCGATTTTTGAAGTAGAGAATTTCGTCCACGCGCTGTTCGAAATTCTTCTCATTGCCGTAAAGTCCCTCCTTTTCCAATTATTTATCTTTCAACGCCTCCCATTGAGCGACTTGAATCAGGTCCTAAAGGTTCGACTGGACTATCATCCCCCGTGCTCGCACTCGCAATGGCTTAGCCCGATCTTTCCTACTCAAGGCATCGGCTACGACGTTAGCCTTGCCGGGGTGATAACGGATGTCACAGTCATGATCGTTTAACAACTCGACCCATCTTCGTTGCCTCATATTCCGTTCTTTCTGATTGAATATGTGCTGCAAACTTTTATGATCGGTGAAGATGGTGTACTTCGTACCGTAGAGATAATGTCTCCAGATTTTAAGTGCGAAGATAACCGCTCCCAGTTCTAAGTCGTGAGTAGTGTAATTTTTTTTTTCTCGTGTACTTTTAATTGTCGGGAAGCATAGGCTATAACCTTATTATACTGCGTCAACACGCATCCTAACCCTTTACGCGATGCGTCACAACACGCGACAAAACCATCGTCTCCATCGGGGAGACTTAAAATCGGCGCTTGGCACAATTTTAATGGTTTCTATCTTATTTGGATCTTTGTGAAATCCTTGTTGCTTTACAACATGACCAATGGATTATGCCTTCTTTATTCAAAATCATATTTCGAAAACTTAGCGTATAGCTCCTCTTGCTTTAACACTTCCACCATTTTTCCTTAACCGTCGTTCGTGCTCTTCTTTACGTTGCGAATATATCAAAATATCATCAATGAATGTTATGACAAATTTGTCAAAATAAAGTTTACAGACTCGGTTCATGAGTTCCATGAATGCTGCTGGCACATTTGTTAGCCCGAAAGGCATAACTAAAAATTCATAATGGGCGTAGCGAGTCCGAAACACTGTTGTTGCAACGTCCTCCTCTTGGATTTCTCATTTGGTGATAACTATATCTAAGATCAATTTTCTAAAAATAAATCGCCCCTTGCAGTTGATTAAACAGATCATTCACTTCGAAGAAGTGAGTACCTACTCTTGATCGTCACTTTATTCAATTCTCCCTAATCAATACATATCCTAACACTTCCGTCCTTCATTTCTCAAATAACACTGGTGCACCCCATGGTGACTAACTAGGTCGTATAAAACCTTATCCAATAATTCTTGCATTTCAGTTGGTGTAAGTCGGTAAGATGCTTTAGCAACAGGGCCAGCTTGAGGTATTAAATTGATTCTGAATTTGACATGTCGGGTTGGCGGTAATCCAGGAAGTTCTTCTGGGAAAACTTGTGGAAATTCGCGTACCACCGGGATATCTTCTGTATGTTTTCTTTTAAATACTTTGGCAATCGCGTTTGTTAAATACACCACGTCTTCTTGTCGTAAATACTATAACATCTCAAAATGAGATTAGAGTGGTAACATAATACCGTACACTTTTCTCTGTATCTAATCGCTTCATCGTCCGAAGGAGAGCTTCTAATCATCTTCTTTTCATAATTGATTTCAGCTTCATATCGAGTTAGCCAGTCCATGTTAACTATTACGTCAAACTTCTTAACTTTACTGGTCGTAGGTTAATAAGGAAAGGTTAATCGTTCAGAATAATAGGACAATTCCGAACAATTTAGTTAACCATTAGGGGTTTACCGTTAGCGATTCTACAGTATAGGGTTCTATAGTTTCACTAATCGGTATCTTTCCAAATGATAGGAGGTTAACAGGAGCTAACTTCTATCGACGACCGTAAAAGTATCGCTGAAGTCTATTGATTTAAAACTACAACGTACTTAATACCACTTTTGGATCATGACTTGCTTTATTTGAATTACTCCCAAAAGCACGGCTCCTTGCTTGATCAGGGGTTGATGCTTGTCATGAGGTTCATCTTCCAACAACACCTTGGTTCAACTTTGGGCAATTTCTCTTGAAACGTTCTGTACTGCCACATTCATAGCAAGTACAACTGTTTGGCATAATTTGATTTCTTTGGATGGATTGTTATTGAAGTTGTTGGGTTCGGAGTGGTTGTACACGAATGGGTTGGGGTTGTCGGTTCACATGGCTTCACTTGGTTCTACAATTGTGGCATTACGTCCATCTTTACTACACCTGTGGCCTACTATCACTCGACATTCTTTTTCCTGCCGATAACCATATTTTCCACATTTAGGGAAGAACCCCTTTATGCGGTTCATGTTTTCACACCAGAACTAGTCTTAGTATAATTCTGGGTTGTAGGACTTACCTACTTATTCAAAGGCCTATCTTGCACTATGCCTTTATCACTTCTCTTCTTTAACACCCGACGTCTCACCTAACGTCCTTCCAGTCCGCTTCCCATATAGTTAAGTATATCGATGCTGGGTTGTGACACAACCCTTCCAAAGGTTGTATATTTTACCGGATTGACTGTACTCCTTATCGATGGAGTTAGTCCCCAATACAGCGCTCACTTCGCTTAGTTTCAGGGGTAATTAGCCATGTTACCAGACATGACAATTCCTTCAAACTATTAGCGTGTTCTAAGTAATCAGCACGCAACATTTCTATTTTTCATAGCTCAGTTCCCAATCTCTGAACTTAATTACTCGAATAAAAGTGCTCTAGCACAAGAATTTTAAATTCCGACCATGTCCTCTGAGCAATAATTTTCTAACTATAATTTTGTACCATCGTGTTCCATCACGATACAACATAATCTACCAACATATCTGTAGCATATTTCTCTACACAATGTTGTAGTCTCTTACCAATATCCTTAATCATTTCGATCTTCTCTATCTACTCGTTAATCTATTCCTCCCTTTACCATCAGTACCCTATTAATAATTTCCTTACCACAAACAACAACATATCCTTCATACCGGATCTAATTCATTACGACTACTATTCATGTTTAGTTTATAACTAATGCTTGTAGTCACAATAGTATCCGGTGGAACATTATCACTCTTAGTAATAACACTAAGAATTGAAATATTCATAATCATGTGATGGCTCGATCTATAAGTCTGCGATCACATTTGCATCAACACTAGCAGTGATCTGTGATACGACATTCGGTATCATCACCTGCTATCTTTGAGCAATCAACTGAATCATATCAATCTCCATCATTGGAGTTACTCTTTTTATGTCATTCTGCCGTACTCATCCCGTACGCAGTAATCAATATTAATCTCACCGTTTAACTCGTTACCAGCTCAATCATAACAACAGGTATACATACACACCAAATATTATCATACATATTACACATACCAGTATCTAGTATATATATGTCCCACAAATATGATCTCACATGGACTTAACCTGAAGTCGGTTAACGTTCAAATATGTTTCATAAACCTTGTCACCAACCGACATATAGATATTTCTCAACAAGGTTAATGTTTAATATACTTGATTTCAATATCCTTCTGCATGTCAGCATAACCGATACATGCTCACCGTGAGCACCAAACGATTACGTACCACGGAGTTATAATATTCGTGTCTATTCGTATTTCCGGTATACGCGGTATACCACCTAAGAACGAATAACCAATTATGCTATAATGATTCCAACACCTCTTTGTGTATAGGTAATCATTCTATTCGAGTATACATGGGTATAGGCATCTAACGGATGTAAGGATAACATAGGGAGTTGCAAGGTTCAAGGTAATTGCGCAACATGGTTTGCCCTCAAATATTATCAATTACTATTATGGAAAACTCTATCACTTGCTCAGTCAATGTCCTCAGACGTTCTAGGTTCGCTAAAATCGGTGATTCTCGATCTGGAGGTGGTATGACTCATATGCTTGAGAGTGAGAAACACATATATATATAGAAATATATATATCTTTATCTGCTCATTTATTATCAAATTTTTTTTTTTTGATGGAATAAGAACGGGTTCAGGTACAGGTTCGTCCGTACATGAGGGTCGTGGTTCGGGTGAACATAGGGGGTTATTAGGATATACGGTACCGGTGTTGGTAGGGTAAGGAACTTATCAATTTTGGTTGGGAGTGACGGTTATTAGATATTTCTGGTTAATGTCAAACGGGAGATCTAACTTGGTACTATCATAACTATGACCCGATAAGTCAGACTCATCATCAACCGATGCTCTTAGAAATTTCAGCATCCTCGGTACTTTTATTATTTCATCCCCCGGTTCCTTATCCGGGTCCCATTTCTCAATACATGTACCCACAAGATATGTACATATATATATATATATACACATTAGCACGTATAAATAATATTATATACTTTACACATATGTTGCCATTTTTACCTATTAATGTACCCCGTGACTTCCCCTGAATTCCCTCGTGCGGACAAGTCTGTTATTATGTTCCGGACCATAACAACTCACTTGTCCATCCAAGTTCATCCAGACCTCGTCACTATAAATTATTAGTTGATATTCAGATCCTATAATACTTGAGCTACTGGTTATATTTTAGGTATCTTTTAAAGACATCCTAATTCTTTTATAACCAATGGCTCTGATACCAAGTTCTGTAACACCCCGTAACCGCAGCGGAAACGTAAACGGGATGCGACAGACACCTCTGATATCAACCACATTGTTTATAAAGAAAACTGAATGCATTAATATACTTCAAAATTTCATTATCTCGTATTTCATTACCGTCTAGGTGATACACACATCATACAATATGATACATAATTCTATATGTTATAATGTTTCCTAACATCCCGCACGCAAATCTTACACACATCAAGCACTTAGCACGTAAGCAATCACTTCATCTTAATTGTACCTGAAAAACATGTGAGAAAACGGGTCAACTACGAATAGTTGGTGAGTTTCACAATTTTAGTAAACCATGATAAATCCATATCATAATATAATATTATCTGGGGACACTGTTAACCCAGTACTGTACTCACTCCGGGGGCAATGTTAACCCGGAAACACTTCTAGGAACCCCTGGGGACACTGTTAACCCAGTACTGTACTCCCTCCGGGGGCAATGTTAACCCGGAAACACTTCCAGAGACATCTGGGGACACTGTTAACCCAGTCCTGTACCCATTCGGTACGATTCCCGTACAATCAAATATTTATAAACACACGCAAGTCCATGCGTTCAGTATGTACTTAAACATTTTAATAGAAACATGCTTCCGCCCCGGGAAAATATTTGAAAACAATTCAGAAAAAGGGGCTCGTGAAACTCACCTTAGCACATGCAAGCAGGTAACAACAATCATTATCAATTAACGCGTCCAATCTGTAATATGATCCCTAAGATCGTTATTATACACTTATTGTTTATATAATCTTTTAACCGTATCGACTGGTACATCTGGGGACACTGTTAACCCAGCACTGTACCCGTTCTGGGGGCAAGGTTAACCCAGAAACACTTCTCCGGACTCAGATTGTGATGTCGTTTAGAGTTCCATGGTCACAACTACTATTAGTCGTTTTTCTCGTTTTGCGTACCTAGCACGGTTATCCGTTTTTATGTTTCAAAAATGAGTTTGGTCACACACGACCCGAAAATAATGGTTGACTGATAATTTAATTAAAGATGTGAAATTATAGCTCGGTTTAGACCTCCCGATTGGCCTCGGGACCCGTTTCCGTCTTTGGCGTACCGGAAACTGTTAAAATAGGTTAAAATTACTCAAATCATCCGAATTATTTTCGGATGATTTATTTTTACTTGTCTAACTCATTTATATGAAAATAGTTCATATTTAGGGTTTTTATACACCAGTCAGCTCGCTTAAGTGAACTTCACCGGTTTACGCGTTTTAACTTTAAAAGTTTGATAATTAGCACAAATAATTATCCGTTTACTCTCGGATCTTGAAATTTTGCACAAATCACTTTTTAACAGTGGGGAATTTTATAAAAATATTTCCAGAATTAATTCTTATATTTAAAATTTATTTATCTATTTTTAAACACCATTTAAACACTAAATATGTCGTAAATACCAAACGATCTTAGAAAAATCCCAAATTTTTCCTGTATGTCCCCTGCCATCCACATAGTCCCCTGTAATATTTCCAGAACCAAAATCTTCTTTTACATGCCATTTTTACTAAAACCGAGCTAGAACACCCTAGAACTCGTTTAACCGAAAATCCTACTTAGACTTCTCCAACTGAACTCAAATTTTGTGTGTGACTTATACATGATATAAAAAGCTTATCTACAATTTTCCAGAATTTTTCATGATATTTAACTATTTTTCACCATTTTTGACCAAAACTGAGCATTAAATTCACCAAATATTCATCCTTTATCCAAAAATTACCAAAAATTCACAGAACTCATATTTTCATGTGTTTAACACCTCTGTAAAATTTCATCACGTAACTCTAAACGACCAACAATCTGTCCAAAAACACATACACCGACATAAACCGAATATACCTTTCGTTTTCCGCCACTACAAGCTACAAACTCGTCTTTCCGCCTTATCTACCACTAAACACAGAGCCTACAAACAACATACCACAATACCAAGCAAGTTACACTCACGATCAAGCCATTTCTTTCATGGTTTCGGTTATGATTCAAAAACAAAGATTTAAACCGTAAAAATTCGTTTTTGGTTCGTTTAACTCCTTTCTTGGACCAAGATCCCTTGTATAACCCGTATACATCACTTGATCATGCAAGAATCGGTTTTCATGTTTGAAACCTCATTTTCTTGCAAACAAACTCAAGAAACGAAGATGAACACGTATATAACACGATTTTTACCTCGGTTTTCTTGCTCAATTTCCGGATTTTTGGATGTTAAAGTTGAGAGAGATGAAGGATTGTTGAATGGATGATGAGAAAAAGAAAATAAAAATGGGATTGTGGACTTAAGGTCCGATCAGAATTTTGGATGGGTGGGGTGGGACCCACAACTTCATTTTAAGCCACATATTTGGATTCTCGTAATCCGGATAATGTTTTGGATAATCTAGTTCAGTTCGTTTTTCGGTTAAACGTTTAATTCGGCTTAAAACGAAGCTAAAACGGTCGTTTTTCGGCTTAAAAAAATGAAATATATATAAAACCGATTTAAAAACTTAAACCATGACATTTATTAACTTAAAACATCATAGTATTAATAATTGTGCATCTTTTTCGGCTTGATCGATCGTCTCTTGCTCGGTTTGGTATTAAAGGTTTCGTTTAACGTACCGACGTACTATTAAATCGAAATCCTTTTTCTGTGCTTTAATCCACTTATCCCGAAGTTTTAATACTTCGTAACATCACTAAATATCATATATCTCGTCTATAATTGAACCCTAGATTCGTTAGGGTTTCAATAACTATCGATCGATTGATCGCATATTCAATACGATGAATTATATATTCACGTGCAATCCATACAGTGAACCATGTATTCTCGTATAATTACTATGGTAATTCATGTACCCGACATTAAATATGACGTAACTACAGTCTACCGGTTAGGGTATACCTGGTTTCGTCGGAATCGTTACAAGAGAGTTCCTATCATTTTGGTTCGTCCATTCTTACGTACCGCTAGGGCAATCATCGATGTGTTTGAAGGCAAGATAACTCTTAGAGTCGGTGATGATAGTGCCACTTATTTGGCTAAGTCCATGAGACATCCGAGTGGTCAAGACGGTCTCATTGATCCATGTTACCCAGTTTACTCGATAGAATCATTTATCTCGGGCATGGATCCTAGTCTTGATCGTTCCCGTTTTGAAAGTTTAAGTGTGGGGAAGAAGCGAGCGGTTTCTAGCTCTCGGGAAATTGTGAAGCATGTTGGGGAAAAAGGTGGTGGTATGCGAAAGATTGAGAAGGTTCGTGGAGTTAGAAAGAAGAAGATCAAGGTTGATGAATGGTCGAATCGTGATTCGATATCTTTGAGGGCATTGGAGTTTTACCGAGGTGGAGGAAGCTCCACTCGGTCCGCCACGTGATTCGCATAGCATGGGTTCTTGAGTGAAAACTCAAGTGTAGAGTTTGTGGATTTTTCCTTTACTTTAATTTCTATTTTTCTTTGTTTCATTGCGTCGTCGGGTCGTTCCAAGGAATCATCACCATCATGGAAAGAGGAATTTACGAGAATTCAGGAGGTACCAGGCAAAAAGAGGCACACAATTGTCAAAACTTTCTGTCAAGAGACCCCGTCGCGCGCGCGACGGGGTCTTTTTCGGCCTTGGCGTGCGCAGAGAACAAAACAGAAAAGCAAAACACCCAGCGCTGTCTAGGCGGCCCGCGAAGGGGTCTAGGCGCGGCGTGACACCCCCCTGCACCAATATTCCGAAAAAATTTTTATTGTTTCACCGTGATTTCACATTTTTTTCACCAATTCCCTGTTTTATCATTCGGGTGTGATTCCTTGTGTTTAGTTTGGTTTTTCGAGTCATGTTTTTAAGTCTAGTTGTCCGAGTCTTGTACGAGTCATTGAGTCGCTAACGTAGTATTTTGTAGTTCGTCGTTGTTTTTGTGTTTTTAAGTTTTGTTAGTTTGAAGATTATATGAGCTAGAGAGATGGTCCCCAAGAAAGAATTTATTGAAAAAGACAAGTGTGGGGATGGAGCAGCCGAGCCGTATACTTTTTATTTATTTATTTGCTGCTTATTATTCATGTTTTATTTGTTGGGTTGGTAAAATACTTTGAATGCTTAATATCTATCATTATGATAAGATATATTTTTAGATATGTTTGTTTGTTGAATTTTTGCCGCTTACGTTCGTGAAAAAAGGAGTTACCATTTGTTGAGCACGTTCGTAGTTAGAGGGCATTCATGGAAGAAGACTTTGGCATCATGTTTCATGCGCATATTACCAGCTAAGTCTTTTCCATTATCTAGCTTGTTAACTTTTTACTTTGTTTTGTTTTTATTTTTTAGATTTTTAGTTTTTGTAGTCCGACTTTACTTTATATTTTTTATTTTGAGTCGTCATTATCCTTGCATTGAGGACAATGCAAAATTTAAGTGTGGGGATAGGATATTTGAGTCGTAGTTTAAATCGAGTTTAAATTAAAAAAAAATAAAAAAAATTAAAAAAATTGAAAAATGTTTTAAAAATGTCCCTTGAATTTAGTTTTTTGCGTAAAAGTGGGAGATGATGATATTTATCGGGAAATTGGTTTTTCAAACTACTAATAATATGAGATAAATAAAAGAAAACGCACTTAACTTGGGATGTCGGTAGGCTCAGCCTTGAAAATGAAAGGGCAATTTGATAAAATGGTTAAAACGGAAATATCTTGTGGGTAAAGATTTTTGTCCGTGGAAAATAAGTAATGAAAGGTCGGGCCATACTCAAGCTGGTATGAAAAAGTGAAAATATTATAAGTTTTTAAAAATTTGAATATGTTATCATATGATGCTTGGGTAGGTTTAACGTTAGAGTATGCCGTGTAGCATGTGATATAAATCTTAAACTGCTAGTTTAGTGTTTTACACCTCATTGGCGTATGGTTTTATAACCTTAAATCCTGTATTGATGGGATGCTTCGGGTCCGGAGACCATGGGTCTGTATGCCGAGAATTCATCTGGGTATTCACAATTCCTAAGTGGGGTTGTGAATATTTAAATAAAGCCAAAAAGAGCAAACCCTTATAAGTCTGTAAACATGATCACAAGAGTACAAAAGTACAAAATTCACTACATACTTGATCATCCACGCTGTTAGCCATGTGGGGTCCCTTTGCTCGGGTCTCATTACCATTAAGAAACGGACCACAAGGGACACGCTACATGTAAGCCCTACAGATGAAATTTTGCATGCTCACCTATGGTGATGGATTTGGGGTGTTGCTTGATAACGGGGGTATGTCATGTTGTGGGGAACACTAGCTATAAAATAATTGAACCTTAATCGTATCTAATGGCTGCTTGTTAGACTTTGATGCTTAAGCTTAGGTGGATAAACAATACCCTTGATCGTCTTAGCTATTCATGAAAAAATAGAGCAACAAAAGTTTTAAGTCTGCTAATTTTGAGGTTTAAGTCAAGTTAGGGTGGTCTGGTCCGGTAAAAGCTGAAAATAAGCGGGTCTTAATTGTGTAAACCACTGAGTAAAAAATTGTCGGATCATATTTGTCCCGGTAAAGATTAAGAATGGGTTTAAGTGGACAACAATATCGGTGATCGCGGTTTTTGCGTTTTTCTAAGCTTTAAAATTTAACCTATATGTTTGTTAGACTGTACTTTTCCGATTCTGATCCAACTGCATAAGACTTTTTCAGGGACGAAAAAAGAGTAAGTGTGGGGATATTTGATATACATCTATTTATACATCTCGAACCCCTTGTAAAGTTGTGTTTCTTTAATGATTTGAGTTCGTTTTAGTTCGTGTTTTGTTTATCTTTTATTAGTTTAAGGTTTTGAGTCAAGTTTTATCCATTTATTATGTTTTATGTCTTTTGGTGTCTTGCATGTTAAATCTAATTCTTTCTATCATTTCATGCAAAGCTTATGTTAGTTTTGTTCGTCAAACGGTTACGTGATTGCTTCACTAATGTTTAGTCATGTTTTCGTATGTATGGAGGCTTGGAGAAGCAAGGGAAGCAAGGTCTAGAAGATTCTTATTGTTACTTGGAGTTCAATATGGATGATGATCAAAATTTGGCAAGATATATAACAAAATAAACAAAAAAAATCCGTAGCCACCCACAAGTGGCGCCACGGCCCGCGACGGCAGAAGGGAAAAGCTCTAGGCGCGGCGCCTAGGGCCCCCTGTTCATCCGTTTTTGCAAGTCCAACCCGATATTTCGATATATAAACATCATTATGCACCTAGCCAAAGGGAGACTGATTGCAGCCAATTTTCTAAAAGTTTAAAGCTAGGTTAGGAGAAGTTTTGGAGGCTAGGAGTAAGGAGGATCATCAAGCTTTCACACGATTGTTCAAGAGTCGATTAAGAAGGGTTCTTTCGTTCTTCTTCACTATCCTTGTTCAATTTATATCATGATTCTCTTTTGTTTACTTGGTTTTAGTTATTTGTCTTTGATTATAACTATGCTAGGCTAGACTTCATGTCTACCTAGGTTTGATGAACATGTTTGAGACTTGATTTTTGCTTTGGACTATCGTTTGATTATGGTTTGTTGATTTAATAGTAAAAGACTTGGTTTTGCTTTCATGATGCATATGAATGTTTATTATCTTGATTGATTGTTAATTATAGCTTCACATGGATCTTGTTTTCTATTGATTGTGTTCTTTAGATCTTAGGGTTCATGTTTAATCTTTACTTGGTGTTTTGATTATTATGGTTGAATAGGCCTATTAGATCACAGAAGCTTGTTGATAGTTGATTAGGGTTTTAAATGTTTTGCTAAATTCCAATAGCTGTGAGGTGAGGAGTTGTTAGTGTGTCTTGGTCAATTGCATGCTAGGATAGATTGTGACAATATTCTTGCTTAGTGCGTTGATCCTTGTTCATGATGTCATGTTAGTTTAACAAGTTATCTAGAGTTTTGTGTTTCATAAGATTGCTTGCTTTAGATACTATTAATTAACCCTATTTGATAACTTTGCGGAAATCAATCCAATTGATTTATTAGTAATCTAATAATTGTTCGTTGGGATTTCATTTTATTCAGTCAAAGGTCCTTCGAGTTTTGTTAGATGAATATTTTTAGAAATCAGTTTCCATAATCATGTTATTTGTCCATTGCTTGATGATTGTTGATACATGGGATTCTTACCTAGGTAGATTCCTTCTCTGATTGGTTTCGATCTTGTGTTTAGTTGCTTGTTTCTCGTTTACTTGTTTATTTACTTTCTTAGTTTAATCTTAATTTAATATTAGTTTAAAAATCCCCCTTAAAACATTAATAATAAATAGTCGTGTCGTAAGTCGAGTCTAATTAATTAATTAACGTAATTTATAGAGTCATGTGGGTTCGATATTCCGGACTTACTTAGATTTAGTACAATTGACCGGTTCACTTGCCGGTGTTTTGTGTAGTTGAGTCTTAAGTCTAGTTTTTATTACTTGTTAATTTAGTTAATATTTAATTGACTGTTTTAAGCACATCAGTGTGCCAAACGTTAAGACAATGGCCACACCACAAACTACAAAAGAGTGTTTGAGTGGCAAGTTCACATTTTTAGTAACATTGACAATAACCTCCAGTGTCTATATGATGTGATTAGCCACACAATACATCACTATGTGTGACGAAAAGTTTGACAGTAGCCACACTTTAAGTTACGAAAAGCATTATGTGTGACAAAAGTAAATAACTTAAAGTGTGGCTACTGTCAAACTTTAAGACAAAAGAAAGACACACAATACATCAATGTGATTAGCCACACAATACATCACTATGTAGGGCTTTGAATGGTCCATCAATGTACTGTTTTAACGGATGTCCATTAGCTTTAAAATTATGGCCGTCAGAATTTGAAATCTCAGATGTCTCGTAGTCAAAAACTTATTCAAATATGTATGGACCCGACCAACGAGATTTCAACTTTCTTGGGAAAAATACGTAAACGTGTTGTCACACCCCGAAAACATTAATTTAAACAGCGGAATACTTAACTTAAGTTGTTCGGGTTATGACAGATGCTGATAGCCAATAATAATAGAACAATTGATAATAAAAGCTTTATCCGTTATTAAAGAAAACATCTTGTCACAATATCAGAGTCTCATATACGTGCCATTTCACAGTTTACAAATATCTTATCATTATTCAAACACGAACCGCCCTCCTTTTCATGCCTCCTCGAAACCTTCACTTACCTGAAAAGAATATTAAAATATTGATCAACACAATGTGTTGGTGAGTTTCCCTGTAACAACTCAGATTTTTATATCATTATTTTAATAATCGATTCCCGACCCACTTATATGTTCGGGTTATTTTTATCTAACAAAAATACCGTATTTATCGAGTAAATAAATTGTTATTATATTATTTCTAATTATTAATAAAATATATATTGATATACTTTCAAATTATGGCAAATATAACCCAAACTAAACTTTTGTCCAAGTACGTTTCCCTCTTCATACTCCAGGGCCTAAGATGCAAATTTAGTATATTATCATCCATAACCCAGTTACCCGATCCAAACCCAAACCCAAACCCGACTAACGAACCCGTTTGTGAAATTAGATGGATTGGACCGCAATTCTCGTAATTAATTTGGCAATTGAACCAAGATTCGCGTTATACCTTCCAAGAACGACCTCATTGACTTTCTAATTAACTTATATCAATCAATAGTGATTTGTAATTCCTATTTTACTAGCCGACAATACCCGTTTTCAATATACCTCATAAAGACCTCTATAACTCAATTAAACTAATACACAAGACCTTCATACCAGCGCCTACCAAATCCCCAAGTTTAATTCGATTATTCACGCCTGAAACTGGCCTAATCTCTTCGTGTTAGGGTCGGCCATTCTTGAATCTAACACACCATCAATCAATCCTCACCACAGGTAATTAAACATTGAAATAAGATCGTTTTAATTCGTATTATGAAAGCCCTAACATTAATTAAACAAACAAACAATGGATTGAATGATTTAAGATCTAGGGTTTATATTCAATTGGGGGTTTCTGTGCACTGCTGTATATAATAAATCGTTTTCAACTAATACGTAATTGACATGCTAGAGAAGCTGGCTTGTTGTGTGTGATTAGCTACTGAGCCGGCCAGGGGCACAAGTTCGAGCCCTGGCCAGCGCAGTTTTTCTGGATATTTATTTTTGTTAATTAGTTAAAGGTTTTTAAGGAGTTATAAATTAATATTAAATATCAAATAAATGTTATTATATTAAACCGACACTATTAAGTTACGTTTCTCGACAATTAAGCTTGTTACAAGTTTTCGTGTGTGTGTATATATATATATATATATGTACGTATCATTCTTTAAAAGTGGTAACAATCGTGTTTTAAACGTATTAATTATATTTATAAAAGTAGATTTCCGTTAAATATTTCAAGATATATATTTTTATCATTTAAGCTCGTTAACGATTCAAAACTCACAATTGTTAGACATTATTATAATTATTTATTTATATATTTATATCATATTTACTCAAAATATTATTTAATTTGTATAATTAATTAATTAATATATTTTTTTTAGATATTATCATTTTAAGTATGTCTTATATTTAAATGTTTAAATTATTTAAATATTTAATTATATATATTATTCAAAGATAATTAATGGTGATGTTATTATTATTATTAATACTAATGATTTTAACAAACACAAATCAATTGTTCGATCAATAATCATTCTAATCACAAACATAACCCAAATAACATCAAAATCTCATATCTATTATACGCGTTATCTCATTTGTTAATCAATTGAATGATTGCCTGTTACTTGCTATTTATCATATTATTTATCTTATTATTTCTCAAACGCAAACTGTGATCTTTGTGTTGTATATCAATTGAATGATTGCCTGTTACTTGCTATTTGCTTACTTGCTTACTTGAATCGCATTCAGAGAGGTCAACATAATCTCATTATAGTATGATCATACGACCGTCGTAGTGGCCGGAGCCCGATCGCATTGGCAATGGTTTCACCGACACCTCATTTTTGGTAACCAATGCCCATTCGCATGGCAACGGTTTAGCTCTTTCTTTATGGATGATTGTTTATGTATGTGCTATGGTTTAATTGTTTATACTCATAGATAACAGTTTTGCCTATTTTTATTCACTTATATCATTATATATTATTACCATTTTTGTTTGTGTCAAAACTGGTGATCTACTCACTCAACATGTGTTGTTGACAAACATATATTTTGTACTCATTTGTAGGTTATAAATTTGAATTGCTTATCGAACTGAAGCTCACAAAGAGATGACTTTAGGATAAAATATATACAAGAATAGTTGGTTTTGTATTTGTAATTTTCTTTATTTTTGTTGTACATGAGTGTTGTTTGATAATAAATAAATTAATTAGATATTGTCGCTTTATAATTTCATGATAATAACCTTGTGAGCTGTGGCGATCAGCTCACACCCCGGCATTTCCGCCGTAAGTTGGGGTGTGACAGATTGGTATCAGAGCCGAAGGTTTAAGATAGGTCATTAGTGGTGCCCTAGTAACATGCTTAGGAGCCCCATACGTGCTTATTTGTTTACCTGATGTGTTCTACTTGATTGTTTACAGCTTACGTAATTGCCTTGCTATATTAAGTACTTATTTAACTGTATAATTAATTGCTTATTTTATTTGTCATGCACACACGCACAACTCCGAAGCTATGCTTCACTCTCAAAAATATATTATTACTCCGAGACTATGTCTCATTCTCAAAATATTTTTATATCTCTGAGGCTATGCCTCGACCTCAAATATTTTTACTTAATTTTATTAGATTGCCTTTTTTGTCGGGAAGTTCCTTGAGAATTTCCTAGCTTTGTTTTTGCTCTTTTTCACTTAAGGCTAGGGAGTATGACAAGATTTCCCGCCATAGTGGAAATTGTCATGCGACCAATGTTTTAAGCGTTTAACGTAATCGGCCAAACGCTTACACCATTTATTGTGTTTTATTGTTTTTAAAATGTTTAGTTGGATGTAAAACCCATGGGACACCATGGACACGCCAATTGTACATTTGCATAATTTATTATATTTACGATATTTGGTTGGAGCATTATCACGTATGGTGATACACGAGATACTTCAACTACTCATACTTACATTTGTCATTTGTTATTTAGCTTGGTCGGTTAAAACGGCACGTAACACTCATGAGCCAACAAAATACTATGGACAAGCTCATGGAAAACCCAATTATCAAGAAACTTACGTTATTTTTATTTTTTTATGTATTTTATTTTATTTGAAACAAGTTACGATTTGACTCAATTACTTAATTATTCAAATACATCGAACCAAGAACTACTGATTCAGTTCATTCACATACTCACAAATATTTTTATTTCTATAAAGGAGCACAAATCATTCACTCACTGGGACTCTGTTATCACAAGTCCATCTAAACAACTTACTATTTAATTATCTAATCGGTTATCTCGCACTCATATTATCATATTCACAAATTATCAAGAGCAATTAATAACTATTTCCTCATACGCATATTATAACATCATCAGACTGTCAAATATAATAAAAGTATTATTAAATACCTTAATATTTAAACAATATCCTTCATGTTCACGATTATCACGTTATCAATTAAGGAACTTATCACAAGAAACTCAATAACCCCCCCCCCCCCAATAACTATCAATTACATCTCAGTTATCACCCTCAAATTTTAAGTATTAACATTTTAATTTGTTATGCTTCGATAAAATCTCATATCAAATCATCTTATTGATTATATCACCTACTTAACGAATTATTGTATAGATTACCTCATTTAAATTCTGACTTCTCATTAAGTCATGATTAATGCTAGCACAACTCATGTCGAATTTCATTTTTTTCCCTTAATAACTAATAAGAAATTTATACAACTTATTATTTATACTCATTTAATCTCAATTTACATAAACAATATAGATCATATATTCTCTACACCTGCTTTATGACCACAAGTACAGACAAGGAGATAGCTCCTACAATCTCTAGGGTATAAATTCTAACTCAAAACACTAATACAATCAATTTAATCTTGTTCACTAATTTCTTTTAGAGAAATTTCAATTCATTTACCTTTACTCACCCTCATAACAACGATAATATCAAGTGAAAGCTTAATAATCGAGTTTAGGTTATTAAGTAAACCAATTATCAATCTCATCGAAATCATAGTGTCCCAAACAAGAAACCTTACACCGGAATACGCTCGTTACGTTTTATTTATGATTTTCGTCATCCGACTCAATCCTGGTGTCATTCTTACACTCACTATAACCGTTATGGTTATCCTGTTCAGACTTTTCGTACACTGCCTACGACACAAGACATCCCTCAACGGTCTATGTCGTCGACTTAGCTTTATACACCCGCTACATGTGCCATGGAGACCCTAATCACCTTTGCAACGCATTGCTCTTTACTCATTCACACCGAGATTAAATTATACCGGCACCATACCATACTACCCATGCTCATTTAGCTTAAACCTACCAACTCTATGCCTTTCAGGCATTTCTTCATGTAACAAGGTCGTTCTCGCTTATTCGGTTCTAGACCCGCAAGACTTAATTTCATCAAGCTTACCTTAGTCAAACCTCGTTTTCCCAAACCTATTCGAGGCACCACAAATCATTCGATCTCAAGTATTTAAGTTTTCATAAGCTCGATTAACAAAGGTGTTTTGAATCAAACCAATCGTAGTTAAGTTTTCACAAAGAAGATTTTTATCGTTTTCATCAGTTTCGTCTAACGTATTTTGTATTCAATTATACCTTAAACAATTGTTTGGCTAAATTGGTTATTTTGGAACAAGCTCAACTTGAAAAATCCATCATATTAATTATCTTTTTCGCATACAATAAAAATTTTTCTTATATTTCCAAAGATCAATATCGTTGGTTGCCGTACTTATCTACACGTTTGGTTTTACTTAATCGAAATTATAGGATTTGATTCATTAACATTTCGTCAACTAATCAAAATACTTAGATTCTCATAAATCGAAACATTTTTTTTTTCTTTTTCAATTATAAAAGACACAATTTCGACAATCAGATATTAGTTGACCATATTATTCAATTTGTCTTTTCCCATTTACCTTGTTCGCTTATTAAATTATTGACAGCGTGTCAATTTCCACTCTCAACTTTGATTTTTAATATTTTTGTACGTCGTGTATTTATTGATCTCGTGCATTACAAGTTACCTTTCATCTTGTAAATTTTTATCGTTGAAATTTAAATGTTATAGTTCTATTATTAATTGAACTTGTCATTATTTAAACAAAATTATTTCCGCTATGGAATTTTTTTTTCTATTATTTAAGTAAATTTTCACTATTAAAAAAATGAATTTCATTGAATTCCCATGGTGATTTAATTGGAATTTTATTATTAATTTTCAGTATTATCTAATTTAAATATTTAACTGGAATAGGACTATCTCGGTGATTCGTGAATATCCGCTTCCCAATTTCATCTATTTACAGTTTGTTTGTATATATAAATTTTTGCATTAATATTTTTGCATTTTCAATTACTACTACTAGTACTTTAATATTTTAACTTACCTCATCTTATATACACAATTGCGATATTTCAATGTTGTATAAAGTTCTCTTTAAATTTCATGAGTTTCTTATTTAACTAAACTAAATCCCTCAAAGTCTTCGTTTAAGCTTGTTCAAATTTGTACTCTTGATCTTATGAATTCTAACTCGAATGTTGCAATATTTAAAAATTTCACAGGTTATTATTCGTCTACAATTATCAATTCATTCATTCATAAACTTTTGTTAATGTTATCCTTGAAATGATAGAATTTTTGGTAAGTTCACATAAATTTGTTAGTTGGCTCGTATCCCCACTCTCTTTCTTCACAATCGATCTTGTCGGCGCATCATCTATCCCAGCTTCAACGTTTCCGTTTCTCTTAACTTTTAAGTTACTTTAAAATTTTCACAAATTACATTAATCAAACTTGAAAGTTCACCTAAATTGCGTTATTAGAAATATTTTATATAATCTTTTGATTTTACACTTATAATAAATCAACTCTTAATGGTTTTATAATATGTTAACACTTTCCTCATATTTATAATAAATTAATAACTTTTCTTTCAAAATCATGCCTTTCAAATATTTTGTAAACCACACGATGGGACGATTTATGTGGACCATCCGACGACCTAAGTAATTATGGAGGCCTACATAATTATCGAAGTCCTCACATGGAAATCATAATGCGTGCAATTGTGTGTCATGATATAGAACCGAAAGCAGTTTGGATAACGGTACAAATGTAGAGATGATAAGGACATGGTGGATACGCCGCTGGTACATCCTATATATAAGTGGTCTTATTGGATTTTCATTTGAAGCGTTGTTTTAACTACTCAAAGTTCTATGTCATGATAAATTTTTGTATTATATTTCAAATTTTCCTTTCCTCAAAATTTAATGGATTTGTTATAGTATCCTTTAATTTTGGGACGAAATTCCCTAAAGTATAGTAGGTTCCCAGCCGGATCTACACAGGAGTATCTCGTAACACGAGGGTGCGGAATCCCCACGTGATACGATACGAGCATAAGATAGATAATACGTTGAATCGATAAACAAAGACACGTCACAATACTAATAAACACGTTTGTATTGCAACACTTCAACACATGATCTCGATAATCACCAATACACGTTCGTAAAAACTTACTTGAGATAAGCCGAAGTGAGGTTTATATAACCTCGACAACTTCGCCTAACATACTAGGCGAATTTGTCATAACTTCGCTTATCTCCAAGTTCGCCTACATCCCAGGCGAACTTATGCTAAACAATATTCAAAACCAAAACAAACAATCTAACACGATTACAGACACATACAAAATACAAGATACTGAACTACTGACACTATGCACCAACAGACTCCCCCTTGGCAGTAGCTTCATATCTCTATCTTCATTCTCGTGTCTAGTAATCCCAAAAATCTCGTGTCACCCGTCTTCAACCATGAACGCCCTGTCTTACACAGACAGAGACCACCCTCTGGTACTTCTTGGCTTCATCTTTCCATGCAGGAATATAGAATATCTTCTTATCGTTTAGCACCTGCAAGTCAGCTTGAGACAAATTTACCAAGTGCATGGGATCATACACTCTCAGAATTTCCTGTTCGTTTTCATCTTCCATAACCGCTTCGGCTGTTTGGCTATCAACGTACCACCACTTGAGACTCTTTAAAACATCCTTGGGCATTATCTTCATCGGCACTTCTTTCAAACACCGAATCGGCTTATATTTCATCACCATCCAAGGTTTGCCATCAGCTCGCATTCCTCTTTCCTTATCTTCAACTAGCTTCCCTTTCTGAGGCTTTAACAACTCAAAATTCTTCTCTTTCACACTTTCTTTCCACACAATCTTCCCAATTATTCTGGCCATATTGTCATCACTCCTATTAATCAATCCCAATTTAGCCAAATCCTTCACCTCACACTCAGGCAAGGTATTGAGAGATCTCAACATACTCTTAAAGTACTGAATCCCATCAAAGCGTTTAATCACAAATAACTTTAACTGCTCATCATACAGCCAGCAAATAATACCCTTCTTTGACTCAACATATCCCTTGATATTGTAACTCTTTTTGAACATCGTTGGAACCGCTGGCTTCTTTGTCTTAACAAACCACTAAGCGTAGCCTTCTTTCCATCTTGGCTGTTCTTCCCACTCAGACTCATTAGACACATCCATATCTTGACTCACAGTCACCTTGTCAACATCTGGAATATCATGTTCTACACTATCATCCACAATCTCACCTTGTTTTATCTCACTATCAATCACAATCTGTTCTCCTATCTTTTCAATCTCATCAATAGTTAACACATCATCTGTTAAATCATCGTCATCACCCAACGTTTCCTCATCATCAACAACCACGACATTTTCACCACCTGATCCACCTGCCGTACCTGTTGACTCCCCCTGAGATGTGGAAGTCCCAAGAGTTTGTTCAGTTCTTGGAAACTCACCACCTGCACCTTTCGATGCATTGGGATCATCGTCTTTATCCTGACTCTTCTTGGTTCTCAACTCGTCGCCCTTGCAGCTCGTCTCCCACTGAGATGCTAAGAACTGTTTTAGAGCATCAAATAGTTTACCGTGTTCAACATGGAGGGACGATTGGATCTGATTTTCTGCTACAAATCGCTGGATAGCTTGAGTCTGGATTAGATTGATTCTTGACTGTTCAGCAACTACCCTTTCAAGAGCAGCTATCCTTTCAGAATCAGACAAGGTAGCATCAAAATCAAAACGCATGTGAGAAACGTCTTGAGCATAAGGTGGAGGTATTCCCAAACTAGCTGGAGTATCAGAAGTAGTCTGAAAAGTAACTGCGGGTGGTATTGAAACAGGCAACCCCGCAGTAGCAACCAACGTTGACTCAACAAATCTTGCAACAACCTCCGATGGAGTGATAGTAGGAGGTGGCAAGGAGACTATCTCTGGAGCAGAAAACTGAAACGTGGTTGGTGGAATGCCAAATGATAATGACGTTGTCACCACAGGAACACTTGAGACAATCGGTACTGTCACAGACACAGAAGCAGGAACCATAGTCATACCAGATAACGAGGGTGGAGAGAAACGAACCACCCTTGAGCTTTCACCAACTCCTGAACTTTCACCAGCTCTGACCTTCTTCGATCTTCGTATCAACTTGTCTAACTCCTTCTCATAGTCAGATTCACTGTCATCTGAGTCTCTCTTTCTCTTGCCATGTATTATTTTTTGTCTGACCAGAATCTGTTGTGCTTCAGCGATATCATCAGTGGAGGAGTCAGAGTCAGTTCTCTCAGAATCTGCTACAGACGTAGCTACCATCGAAACATTCACACCAGATGCCTTAGCTACTGGGGCTCGAACCTCAGCAGCTGGATCAATTTGTTCCATGTCAAAGAACCCTTGGCCACCAAAGGCTGCTTCAAGATCGACCTGTTCTTCCGAAGCTGCAACAGGATCAGCAGGCAGTGCTTGCTGTACCACAGGTGGTGGTTGAGGAACATCAGCCTGTTGCGGTGCCGGGTCACGAAATTCATCTCCTAGAGGAGCAATATAAGTGGGGTTCACCAAATAACCAAACAATGCAGTGTGCCGCGGACGAAGCTCTGGTTTGTTGCGTTCACTTGACGACCTACATTGCGTAAAGATTCTCTTACTTACACTCTCAACATAACGGATAGGACGTCGTTGAGGCAGCGTAGGGGACATGATTCAGAATCATTTGTAAAAATCTCGGGTACATTAAAAATCTTTCCCTGGCGACCTCGCGTCTCTGACGATCAATTTCATAAAACACCATCTGACTAAAGCTGTATGGCTTGTTGTAAATCAGGGCTGTCATTGAAGATTGTATCGTTGCTCCCATACCATCTGTACCAGCTTTACGACCAGACATGCACACTATCATCACGTGCATCAGAAAACGCCATTGATCTAACAAATATCCCTTTCTCCTTTGAGTGTCACCCAACGGACCCGAATAACCCATGCGTAGAAACGCACCATTTTTGAATGGAGCCGGAAAATCTGTTGGATCATCTGTAGTTTCAGCCCCGAACTGCAAAGCGACTCTGATTTGATCTGCCGAGAACTGTACCACCTGATTGTTCACTGTAGCGCGCATAACCGGAGGATCAACTCTACAGTCATATTCTACCGTTCGCCAAAAGTCTTCAATATTTGGTAGAGAAATGGGAAGAGTAGTAGTGATGGCGTGAAAGATACGTGAGCGAACGAGGAAGGAGATGATCTCGCGATAGTCGTCGATACCACTAGCATCCGGATCCAAAGTAATATACATGTTGTGACCCGGAAAGAACTGTCTGTTGTGGTCACCACCTTCGTTACCACCGGCACCACCAGCCCCTGCCACAGCAACCATATCTGCACAACAAACAGTCTAAGTTAGAACATCGACGTAGCAGATCATAACTTCACCTGTTACCATGAGCGAAGTTATGATAACATCTAATGTGCAGGCGAAGTTAGCCATATGGCGAAGTTGAGTACAACTTCGCCCTAAACCCTAACTTCGCCTGAGAACATCTAACCAGAACTTTTAAATAATATTAGCTTGAGCAGGCGAAGTTAAACCTACTCAACTTCGCCTAACCCTAACTTCGCCAAGAACAAACCAGACTATTTAATTATTTAAGAAAAACTTGAGCATGCGAAGTTAGACCTAGGGCGAAGTTGAGAACAACTTCGCCTAAACCCTAACTTCGCCTGAATCTGAAACGGCGTATTATTATGATCCGATCAAGGTTTTGTTTGAAGTATTTGAGAATCAAAACATGAAAGGATAGTTCTATTTAGATCTAGAAGACTAAATGGGTTACACTCACAGTAGAAACAGATAGTTTATCGGGTGTTTAAAGGGTTGCACAAACTATGTCACAAATCGGACCACAAAGGCTTCTGATTAACACCATTAACATGAATTACAGGTTAAACCGATCCTACACACCTTTAACACGGACAAGAAACAGATAATAATGAGGTTCGATTCAAGGATTAAGTTCGCCGAGGGTGGAAGTATGGTTATAAGTTCGCCGCGAGTTTGAAGGTTTGGAAAGTGTTTGACCAAGTTAACCCTTTATATAGGTTTGAAAATACATGGTCGAAGTTAAGATTAACTTAGCCCCTGTGACAACTTCGCTGGTCAACAGCTTATCATTAACTTCGCTTAAGGTCAACCAGGTGGTCAACTTCGCCACTTTACCTTATCACAAGTTCGCCTATTTTAATTTACAAACAAACCTTATAAATTTGATCAAAATGCAACTGGCTTTTAAGAACCAAGTAACCAAGTTTTAAACCATAAAACAAAATATGCAATGAAAATTTTAGTAATTAAATAAACGGGATCAAATTTCAGTCTTGACGAGAACCAGCATGATTTAGAAAAGATCCGAACAGGAATCATACTAAGTAAGTGGCTGTCACATAGATCCATGTTCAGCGGTATTATGACATAAAGAAACAGGTTGTAAGCCGGTATAAAACTTAGTATGGTTTTCATCGCTTCTGTGATACGGATTAGGTTCAATTAAGCTCAAACTTTAGATGGACATCACATGAGAGATTGTGATGCCTCCTATCTATTCTCAAAGCGTATTTGGCTTTCCCCAAGTCACCCCGAGTTGACTTCGACCCGTAGTGTCTGATTAAGCAGTACGCACACATCGATCTTTAGAGTCTTCTTCCCGTTCTCTTTCTTGCCTCTTTATTGATATTTGAAACAACATGAGCTTCAGAAGGCTTAACAATATGTATTTTATTTTATTTTTTATATTAAAGACTTTAATACAGCTTCAAATTATAGACAACTGCAAGTCCCGAATCTGGATCACTGCAGGTACTCGACACTATCTTTTCTGGAATCAGAACACTCACGGGCTCGTGTATGACTGGGTAATAACTTTTCTGCCTATCATTCGGAAAGATGTATATGGAGACATGCACAACTCAGAATGATTCTCCACATTAAATCGAGGAGATTTAGTTTGTATCACTTCTACTTTTACGCACCATAGTAAGCTACCATAACATACAGTGGCTGTTCTTGAGTCTTTTAGGCCTAATAACTTCACCAGTTAAGTACTCAGAATTTGTTTTTCTATCAGTTTCCATGGTTGGATCAATTTTTCTTTTAAGCATTGTATTGAAACTTCTTACGAAGTTATAGACTTGAAAAATTATATCATCTCCCCAAAAAAAAATTTTTAATTCTATCGCCCCGATCAAGTCAGAGTCTTCAGGTAAACGGCTATCCTGAAGATCCATTGGATCAGCTGGACCGACCACATACGAGTATGTGTCCTTCTAACTAAGTATGAACGACTATTTTTCAGCGAAAGAATAAAAACGCATCATAAACCGCCCCGGTCACTTTCAGTCATCTGGTTAATGGTTATCCTCATAATCTACTAGTAGAAGTGAGGACCAAACATATTCGAAGATGTGTCCTTCAAACTTAAGCAGCCGACATAATTTTAAGCGATAGTGATGTTTTTTTTTAAATAAAAGGAAAACAAGGTTACTCGGGATTGATCATCCCATTAAGCTCAACAAGATTTTGAAAACGGGATCGGTCAAACGCTTTAGTAAAAAGATCGGCGAAATTATCCAAAGAATCAACCTTTTCAAGCACAATTAATTTCTTCTCAGCACAATCCCGTATAAAATGATGACGAATGTCAATATGTTTAGTTTTGCTGTGTTTAACGGGATTGTTAGTTACTGAGATTGCAGCAGTGTTATCAATGCAAATAGGAGTTTGAGTGAAATTCAGATCGTATTCACGCAATTGTTGTTGTATCCATAGAACCTGGGAGCAGCAGTTTGATGCTGCCATGTACTCTGCTTCGCAGGTGGAAATGGCTACTAAGGTCTGCTTTTTGCACTGCCACGACACCAATCTTCCTCCCAGAAACTGACATCCACCGATTGTTGACTTCCTGTTCTGATTGCAACCTCCATAGTCAGAATCTGTGTAAGCTACCAAATCCAGTTCTCCCCCTTTCGTGTACCACAATCCCAACTTAGGCTTGCCTTTGAGATACCGCAATATTCTCTTCACTCCCTTCATGTGAGTTTCCTTCGGGCTTGCCTGAAAACGAGCACAAAGACAAACTGCAAACATAATGTCAGGTCCAGATGCAGTTAGATATATTAAAGAACCTATGATTGCTCGATATTGGGTGGGATCAACGTCTTCATCACAATCAGAATCAACACCCAGTTTGTGGTTGACGCAAACTGGAGTATCAAATGGGGTGCTATCGTCCATCTTGAAGCGTTTGAGCACATCATGGACATATTTTGTTTGATGAATAAACATCCCATCTTTCTTCTGATCTACCTGCAATCCCAAAAAGAAAGTTAATTCGCCCATGGCGCTCATTTCAAACCTCTTTTTCATGACTGCTTCAAATTCCTGACTCATGGCGACTTTTGATGCAGCAAAAATGATGTCGTCCACATAGACTTGAACGAGTAGAAAATCTCCCCCTTTTCTCTTGACAAACAGCGTGCTATCGATCTTTCCTCTTTCGAACCCATTCTCAAGCAAGTAATCGGACTACCAGGCACGAGGGGCCTGATGTAGCCCATATAAAGCTTTACTCAGTTTGTACACATGATCAGGAAAATCTGGGTCAGGGAATCCCGGAGGTTGTTCAACATACACCACCTCATCGACTTTACCATTAAGGAAGACACTTATCACATCTAACTGGAACACTTTCATCTCTTTGTGTGCAGCAAATGCCAAATATAGTCGAATTGCCTCCAATCTTGCCATAGGAGCAAATACTTCGTTGTAGTCGATTCCTTCTTGCTGATTAAACCCTTTTACTACCAGCCTTGCCTTGTTCTGTATGATTATCCCTTTCTCATCTCTCTTACATTTAAACACCCACTTTGTGCCGATAGCATTTACGTTCTGTGGTTTTTCAACTAATTTCCATACTTCCATCTTCTCAAACTGTGCTAATTCTTCTTGCATGGCTTCGACCCACGAGCTATCCTTTAGAGCCATTTGATAATTCTTCGGTTCAATCTGGCTGATGAAGCAGGTGTACAAGCAATCATTTATGATACCCGTGTCTTTAATGCTCGCGTAAACACATGTGTGTTCATCCAAACTTCTTCTTGTTTGAACACCATCAGACAGATTACCTATCACATTCTCCAAATGGTGATTTTTGTGAACTCCAGTAGTCTAAACCGGTCTGACTTCCAGATTGTTTTCTAAATTCGAAGAGAGTTCATCAGTGGGTGATTGATGTTGAGAGTGAAATGGATTGTAGAATTCTTCTTCAGTATAGGCAGCAGGAGTATCAACGGCACTTGACGAGGAAGGTTGATTTTCATCGTATCGCGGACGTTGCACAATATTTTCCTCCTCGTCATACAGAATCTGTGAAGCAATTTTCTCATCAACTTCTGCAAAATCCAAGTAAGGCATATTAAAAGATTTGAACAGTTTATCATAGTCGAAAGCTTCAGCGGGTCCCATGCTAGGCCTTGGTGATTTGTAACTCGTAATGTCAGTGTTACATACCACCTCAACCTTGTTGTTCGATAAATTAAAGACTCTTCTGTTGGGAGTCCCAACGACATATCCGACTAAAATACCTTCGTCAGCTTTCTCACCAAATTTTGAGTTTGTCTTTAGTATCGAACATGGGGACCCGAAAGGTTCGAGACCATTCAAGTTTGGCTTTCTACCATGCATAAGTTCATAGCAAGTTTTATTTAATCTTTTAACAGTTAAAACACGATTAAGGATATAACAGGCTGTGGCAACAGCTTCAGCCCAGAACACCACGGGAAGTTTAGCATCTGCCAGCATGGTTCAGGCTCCTTCAATTAGCGTTCTATTCTTCTTCTTGTTGGACTCGGTCTGCCCAAGAGACGTATTAAATTGATGTCGCTAGTACGTTATGATCCAAGTCGGGTCATACCCAATAACAAGCTAGACAAACACCGATAATATTCGTTCATATATGATGTGATCATAACAAATGAATATTAACACTTGAGTTATTTGGAAAGGGGTTTCTAAATAAAATGTACTTATGTAATAAACAAATCATATGGATCATTTATGTTTTATGAAAGAACATTACATAGTGTTATTTAAGTTGGTTAAATAACAATATGTGAACAATAATAACCAAGCATGTCTCTTAACATATAATAGGTTTTATAAGTTATAAGTTATAAACTTATAAAAGTATATATGTATGGATATATATATATATATATATATATATATATATGTTTAAAGTTTTATAAAAGAAAAAGATAATAACTCTTTCAAATGTAATATTATTATATGTTTTAGTGGAGACATGCAAGGTGAGTGGAGACATGCAATGGTTATTATTGGTGGAGAGAAAGATGCCTTTAAATAAAACCAAGTCTTTCTCTTTCATTCTTTCATAACACACATAATTTCCAAGTATACTTTTCTCTCTTCCTCTCTTGGGTATTTTCATCCAACATAAGAAAAGAAGAAGAAAATTTCAAGTGCAAATCCTAGCTAGAAGTGGTGTGTTGTTGAAGCTTGGGGTATGCTAGCTTGAGGAGCTTCCATATTCAAGTTCTTACCTTTCAATCATCATCTCTTTCACCCAGTTTTGTCATATTGAAAGGTAGTAGTAACATGCATGGACTTATAGTGACATGCATGTATTTGATAGTGTGTAATTCGTATTTGGATCCGGGTTTGGGTTTTGCATGTTTAAAATTGGTTTTATACATATCATATTAACAAGATTTAAAACTTTTATATCCGCTGCGTTTTTGGTAAAATAGGGATTTTATAACTTTGATAATCTTGTTAAAACTCAACAATGGCATCAAGAGCCGCTTATACGAATGCATGCTTCATTAGACCCAAAATTTTTCGGGTTTATGGTGGGTTTCACCATTTGGCCGAAACTTTTTGGGGTTTTGGTTACCCCATGGTTTTTCAAGGTTATACTTTACATGCATGTGGTAATCTTGAAAAACCAAGTCATTTGGATGATTGTTTAGTTTGTTTGGACAAAACCCGAAACTTTCGGTTTGCTTAAGCTTTGGCCGAAAGTTTTGAGGCAAAAAGGGGAACCATTTTGGTCTTGTATTATTGCATATTTGGATGTGTAATAGATGTTCATAACCTAGCCATGGCCTTGTGTTTGGTTGAATGATTGTGTTGGTTGTTTGTTCATTCGATTTGGTTGTAATATTTATTTGTGTTTGTAATCTATTTATTCATTCATATGGCTTGTAATAATAAGTAGATTAGATGTATTTCTTTTACTAGAAAAATGTATTAGGATATATTTTGTAAAAGAAGATGCATGGATGGAAGCCCAAATAAAAATAATGAAGACCACAACACCGGGAGTAAACACTTGGAGCATATGGATGCGGAATCAAGTGGGAGTTCACCGACACAAGTGCATGTTCTTTTGGGTCCCTTAGGAGAGACTTTTTGACACACTTGTCTTCGGTCAACAAGTGTGGTCAATATTAAGAGGCTATGGTTATGAACTTGTGGTTGTGTATATTTTATGCTTGCATGGTTGAATTACTTATTATTTGCAATATGGTTTGCTTAACAACTTAAAATCAACTAGCATAAAATTGGTTCCTTAGAAATCGTTAGGTAATAAAAATTGGTTTTATTAATAACTAATGATTTCATAATAAAAATGGGTTTTATTAATTGGAACTTTGAAAATGGGTTTTTCAACTAAGTACCATACATTTGAATGCATGCAAATGAAAGGTACAATAAATAGTTTTCCAATCTAGAATTTAGAAAACTAAAATTCCTTTTTAAAAACAAGTTAAATACCATCCTTTTATACGACACTTAAGTCACTTGTAGACTTGAAAGTGAGTTAGGATCACCTAAGCACTTTTAAGAAAACATGTGATCTTAAGGTGATTTTACAAGTACTTTTGGCATTAGGATCACCTAACCACTTGTATGAGTAAACTCACACGTGTGTATAAGTAGGACGACTTGATTTGAAACCATGACTATAGGATCACCTTAACATGGCGTTCAAAGGTGTTGATGGGATTTAGCATACCAACTAAACATATGATGTTTAACCGATCCCATAAAACTAGAAGTTGCAAAGGGTTGCAATTGTCAAACGTTGACTACCTTGTTAATTCGAATAGTAGGATAAAGGTCACCTAACTACTATTTGAATGAAACGTTGGGTTCTAGATTTTAATGAATAATTGTCTTGGAGACATTTAAACGGTATTAAAGATTAAAATTTTATTAATATCGAAAATACTAATTTGAACTTTGTTAAAATTCTTTTAGATGGCCGCAAACAACGCACCGAACGCAATTATCCCACACATGCATAATCTATCACTAAGATCCATTCTGGATAAGGATCGTCTAAACTTTGACAACTTCATGGATTGGTATCGAAACTTGAGAATTGTTCTCAAGCAAGAAAAGAAGTCTTATATTTTAGACGATCCTATTCCCGATGAACCCGATGTCAATAACTTGGATGCCTATGCGGATTGGTTAAAATACACCGAGGATTCGGTGCAAGTTTCTTGCCTCATGTTGGGAACAATGATTCCCGAGATCCAAAAGGATTTCGAGAATCATGGGGCGTATGACATGATAACCCAACTTAAGGAAATGTTCCTTACTCAAGCTCGGGTTGAGCGATTCGAAACGGTTCGAGCGCTTCATGCATGTCATATGGAAGAAACCCAATCTGTTTCATCTTATGTACTTAAGATGAAGAGCCACATTGATCAGCTTGAACAGCTTAACTGTCCCGTCTCAAAAGAGTTAGCCACGGATTTAATCCTAAATGGCTTAACTAAAAGGTTTGAGACATTCGTCATGAACTACAACATGAATGGATGGGACAAAAGCATTGGTGAGCTTCACGCAATGCTTAAGACAGCCGAGGCCGGCATGGGTAAAAAGGTTTTACCCGTTCTTGCGATCAATGAGGGTGGCTCAAAGAAAAGGCATCACCCGGAACCAAAAGCAAAGGTTGCCGTTGGTAAGGGGCAAGTCAAGAAGTGGTTCAAGGGAAAGGCAAAGGCGGAGCCAAAGCCAAAGAAGCTAAAGGTTAGCGCTGAGGATCCGTGCTTTGGTTGTGGTGAGATAGGTCATTGGATGAGAAACTATCCGACCTATCTCAAGGAGTTGAAAGCTAAGAGGGATGCGGGGCAAACCTCAGGTACAACTTTCATGATTCACATTGATCTTAATATTATTTCTTCTAACACATGGGTATTGGATACCGGATGTGGAACTCACATATGCAATTCATTGCAGGGGTTCAAAAGAAGAAATGAGGTGAAGAAAGGAGATATAAGTCTCTTCATGGGCAATGGAGCAAAGGTTGACGTCCAAGCCCGAGGAGATTATGTTTTAAAGCTTCCAAATGGTTTGGAGATTGTTTTGAAAAACATTTTATATTCCCCTAGTTTGACTAGGAATATTATCTCTATTTCTGTATAAAGACAATCTGGTTATGACTTTAAGTTTGTTGATAATGGTATTTATGTTTTCATGGATAATGTCTTTTATTTTAAAGCGATGCCGTTTTATGGCATTTATGAATTAATTCATGATGACTCATACATTGATAACTCGTTGTACCAAGCTAACACCAAAAGACTCAAAATGGATTTGAGTAATACTTTTCTTTGGCATTGTCGTCTTGGTCACATAAACAAGAATCGTATTCATACACTTCGAAAGAATGGTCTTTTGAAATCAAATGTTGATTCATTTGATGAATGTGAATCTTGTTTATTGGGAAAGATGACCAAAGAACCCTTTAATGGAACAAATGAAAGGGCGAAACACTTATTAGGTATCATACATTCGGATGTATGTGGACCTTTTAGGACAATGACAAGAAATGGTGAAAGATACTTCATTACCTTTACCGACGATTATAGTCTCTATGGGTATGTGTTCTTGTTAAGACACAAAAATGAGGCCTTTGAAATGTTCAAAGTCTTCCAAAATGAAGTACAAAATCAACTCAACAAAACAATCAAAGTACTACGTTCCGATAGAGAGGTGAATACCTCAATGATGCGATTCTAGAACATCTTAGGAGTTGTGGGATTGTCTCACAACTTACTCCACCTGGAACACCACAACATAATGGTGTGTCCGAAAGGAGGAATCGAACTTTATTGGACATGGTTCGATCCATGATGGCTAGATGCTCATTACCTCTATCATTTTGGGGTTTCGCTGTGATCTCTACTGCTAGTATTTTAAATATGGCACCAACCAAGAAAGTGGATAAGACACCTTTTGAAATATGGCATGGAAAGGCTCCAAAATTTTCATATTTAAAGGTATGGGGTTGTGAGGCTTATGTTAAGATCTACACCCCTGACAAACTTGAATGTTGATCCACTAAGTGTATATTTGTAGGATATCCCACGGATTCGATGGGATATTATTTCTACAATCCAAGCGAGCATAAAGTGTTTATAGCTTGAAAGGCTAAGTTCTTGGAAAGAAGGTTCCTTATGGAAGGAACTGACAGAACTGTAGAACTCGAAGAGGATCGAGAACTACAAGCCGATACACGTTTGGTTGACACTAGCAATCAACAAGAGGTTGTTGAGGATGATCAAATGGTTGATCAAAACACACAAAACATTCGCAAATCTGGTAGAGTTAGCACCCCCACCTGAGAGATATGGATTTTTCATGGATGGATGCTACGTGGTTGATTCGGATGAACCCACCACATACCGAGATGCAATGTCGCAATCTGATTGTGACAAATGGCTAGAAGCCATGAATGTTGAGATGCAATCCATGCATGACAATCAAGTATGGGACTTGGTTGCTCCACCTCTAAATTCCAAGCTGGTTGGAAGTAAGTGGGTTTTCAAGAAGAAAACTGATATGCATGGAAACTTGGATACTTATAAAGCTAGACTTGTAGCAAAGGGTTTCACTCAAACTCAAGGGGTTGATTATGATGAAACTTTCTCGCCCGTGGCGATGCTAAAGTCTATAAGGATATTGTTTGCCATAGCCGCATATTATGACTATGAGATATGGCAAATGGATGTCAAAACTGCTTTTCTAAATGGGCATCTTAATGAAGATGTTTATATGGTTCAGCCTGAAGGTTTTGTCGATCCACAACATCCTAACAAAGTATGCAAGTTGAAGAAATCAATCTATGGATTGAAACAAGCATCCAGAAGTTGGAATCACCGTTTTGATGATGAAGTTAAGAAATTTGGATTCATCAAAAACGCTGATGAAGCTTGTGTGTATAAGAAAGCTAGTGGGAGCATCATAACCTTTCTGGTATTATATGTCGATGACATATTACTGTTTGGAAATGACATTCCAACCTTGGAAGGTGTGAAAGCCTGGCTTGGAAGCTGTTTTTCCATAAAGGATCTTGGTGAAGCCGCCTATATTCTGGGAATAAGAATCTATAGGGATAGATCAAGGCGGTTGATAGGTTTGAATCAAAGTGCATATATTGACAAGATCTTGAAAAGGTTCAAGATGGAAAACTCTAAGAAAGGTTTGGTACCTATTCAAAGAGGAACGATGTTGAGTGCTTCTCAATGTCCAAGCTCAAAGGATGAGCAAGACAAAATGAGTGGTATCCCATATGCATCTGCTATAGGATCCATCATGTATGCCATGATTTGCACTAGACCGGATGTGTCATGCGCCTTGAGCATGACAAGTCGATACCAACAAAATCCGGGAACTAGCCATTGGATGGCTGTTAAGAGCATATTGAAATACCTTAGAAGGACTAAGGATATGTTTCTAATATATGGCTCTGGTGAGGAGGAACTCGTTGTAAAGGGTTACACTGATGCGAGTTTCCAAACTGATCGAGATGATTCTCGATCACAATCGGGATACGTTTTCGTTCTCAATGGTGGTGCTGTCTCATGGAAGAGTGCAAAACAAGACGTGGTAGCTTTATCCACCACTGAATCTGAATACATCGCCGCCTCCCTGGCAGCTCAAGAAGCTGCATGGATTAGAAAGTTCATTGCCGATCTAGGAGTGGTTCGTACCATTCAGGACCCTCTAGAGATCTTTTGTGACAACGAGGGTGCGATTGCTCAAATCAAGGAACCCCGCGCACATCAAAAGACTAGGCACATTGAGCGGAGATTCAACTACATAAGGGATGAAGTTGAAAAGGGAAAGATATGTATTCGCAAAGTTCACACTGATCAAAACATTGCAGACCCACTCACGAAACTCCTTGAAAGGCCGAAGCATGAGAGTCATACTTGCGCCTTAGGACTTCGATATTCTAGTGATTGGATTTGATCAAAATTTGTATTTGGATATTGGAACAATTTTATTTTAACTCAATCATATGGTTTTGGTTATGCTCATGTTCTTGAGTTATGTTCCATTTTAGTATGTTTAAATCCGTGAATAATTTGAATTATTCTAAACGTCCGTAGTCGTTCATATTTGTGGGAACAAATGTGAAAGTAAGACTATTATGAACTTGGATTGGTAGATATTCATGAGGTATGAATATAGCAAAGGGTTGCTGCCAAGGTTCATAGATATTTATGGGATAAATATTGGACTGACCCGCTCTCAATTTTACTGCATGGAATCCTTGGGATTTGTGATCATAAGTAAACTTGAGTAAAGGCGAACTTCATAGTATCCTCTGACCTGAGATACATATTGGGTCTTGATATTCATCGACTATTATGCTTTGACTTAGTTCTTCGCTGCTCTGAAATATGTCAGTACATAAGGCTAACCTCTAGTACAAGGTGATAGTGAGAGACGTATGTAGTCAATATGGGATTTGTCCCTCTTATTCGTTGAGAGTTAAATGTCTAAGGCCTGACAAGTTAAATCAACAGAGAATGATCACTCTGTGTCTTTGGATTTAACATGACATTTGTGGCAAAAGGATAAATGATAGTTTCACCTAAATCATTTTCAAGTATGGGACTTGAAAGGGATGATGTTATTGAATGGCACTTCGTCATACGTATTAGGGGTAGTAAACCGTAGTTAGGCGGTATTTGCTACTTGCATCAATCTTCTATGTATCTTGTGCAAGTGGGAGATTGTTGGACTCGGTCTGCCCAAGAGACATATTAAATTGATGTGGCTAGTACGTTATGATCCAAGTCGGGTCATACCCAATAACAAGCTAGACAAACACCGATAATATTCGTTCATATATGATGTGATCATAACAAATGAATATTAACACTTGAGTTATTCGGAAAGGGGTTTCTAAATAAAATGTACTTGTGTAATAAACAAATCATATGGATGATTTATGTTTTATGAAAGAACATTACATAGTGTTATTTAAGTTGGTTAAATAACAATATGTGAACAATAATAACCAAGCATGTCTCTTAACATATAATAGGTTTTATAAGTTATAAGTTATAAACTTATAAAAGTATATATGTATGGATATATATATATATATATATGTTTAAAGTTTTATAAGAAAAGATAATAACTCTTTCAAATGTAATATTATTATATGTTTGAGTGGAGACATGCAAGGTGAGTGGAGACATGCAATGGTTAATATTGGTGGAGAGAAAGATGCCTTTAAATAAAACCAAGTCTTTCTCTTTCATTCTTTCATAACACACATAATTTCCAAGTAAACTTTTCTCTCTTCCTCTCTTGGGTATTTTCATCCAACATAAGAAAAGAAGAAGAAAATTTCAAGTGCAAATCCTAGCTAGAAGTGGTGTGTTGTTGAAGCTTGGGGTATGCTAGCTTGAGGAGCTTCCATATTCAAGTTCTTACCTTTCAATCATCATCTCTTTCACCCGGTTTTGTCATATTGAAATGTAGTAGTAACATGCATGGACTTATAGTGACATGCATGTATTTGATAGTGTGTAATTCGTATTTGGATCCGGGTTTGGGTTTTGCATGTTTAAAATTGGTTTTATACATATCATATTAACAAGATTTAAAACTTTTATATCCGCTGCGTTTTTGGTAAAATAGGGATTTTATCACTTTGATAATCTTGTTAAAACTCAACAATGGCATCAAGAGCCGCTTATACGAATGCATGCTTCATTAGACCCAAAATTTTTCGGGTTTATGGTGGGTTTCACCATTTGGCCGAAACTTTTTGGGGTTTTGGTTACCCCATGGTTTTTCAAGGTTATACTTTACATGCATGTGGTAATCTTGAAAAACCAAGTCATTTGGATGATTGGTTAGTTTGTTTGGACAAAACCCGAAACTTTCGGTTTGCTTAAGCTTTGGCCGAAAGTTTTGAGGCAAAAAAGGGAACCATTTTGGTCTTGTATTATTGCATATTTGGATGTGTAATAGATGTTCATAACCTAGCCATGGCCTTGTGTTTGGTTGAATGATTGTGTTGGTTGTTTGTTCATTCGATTTGGTTGTAATATTTATTTGGGTTTGTAATCTATTTATTCATTCATATGGCTTGTAATAATAAGTAGATTAGATGTATTTCTTTTACTAGAAAAATGTATTAGGATATATTTTGTAAAAGAAGATGCATGGATGGAAGCCCAAATAAAATAATTAAGACCACAACACCGGGAGTAAACACTTGGAGCATATGGATGCGGAATCAAGTGGGAGTTCACTGACACAAGTGCATGTTCTTTTGGGTCCCTTAGGAGAGACTTTTTGAAACACTTGTCTTCGGTCAACAAGTGTGGTCAATATTAGGAGGCTATGGTTATGAACTTGTGGTTGTGTATATTTTATGCTTGCATGGTTGATTTACTTATTATTTGCAATATGGTTTGCTTAACAACTTAAAATCAACTAGCATAAAATTGGTTCCACCTAGACTCTTTACATTCACGGGACCAAAGAGATCCATGTGAAGTAGGTCTAGGGTACTGACAATTGAGTTAACCTTCTTGGAGTGATGAAGTTTTTTGTGTTGCTTTCCCTTCTTGCACGACAAGCATTGATCTTCACAGTTAAAATTCTTCAAGGGAACACCAAGCACCAGCCCATTCTTGACAATGTAATTCATTTTGCGAAGATGTATATGTCCCATTCTTCGATGCCATAACTCTGACTCGGACTCAGTTGCCTTTGACAGAAGACATGACTCTTCTGTTGTCATCTCAGTTGACCTCATATCCATTACATACGTGTTCTTTTCTCTTGGAGCTTTCATTACCACCCAGGCCTCTGGTATCTTGAAACCAGGATAAAGAACGATTGCCTCATTTTTAGTAAAATGCACCGTGTATTCTTTGTCACAAATCTGAGACACACTCAACAAGTTATGCTTCAACTCTTCTACAAAATTCACCTGCTCTAACTTCATTCTTCCATTAGTCACAATTCCAATACCACTGATTCTACCTCCACTCTCTCTAGTGAAACTAACCCTTCCTCCTTGAACGGATTTCCAGTCACGTAACAAATTCTTGTTACCAGACATGTGCCGAGAACAGCCACTGTCAACAACCCACAGATTGTTTACAGCCCTGTTTGACTGTTCCTGCACAATTAAAGAAATAAATTAAAATCTGGGGACCCAAGACCTACTGGTCTTGGGTCGATTAAGTCTGTTGACCGGCATCCAGTACTTTGGTTGCCCAAAGTCAGTTTGAGGATGGTTTCTGTAAGTTCTGAAAGGAAACCTGCTAGAGGACTGGCTATGAGGCCATCCAAACCTCAGTGAATTAACTGAATTATAATTGTTGGTTTGGTAGTTAACTGGGGAAAAATGAGACCGATTTCTTTGAAATCTTGGATTAGTCCAATGTCTGAAACTTGGTGTGTTCGCATTCTTACCAGTATCATAATTAATATTCGTTTTATTCTCAGTTTTCGGAGGCCTCATACCTCTAAATTTTCTCTGTTTTAGAGGACAATCAGCAATAAGGTGTCCTACTTGATTGCATCTGAAACAACTTCTTTTTTGAACTTTTGTCTCAACAGTTGTTGATGTCGAGGTTGCATTTCTACCCATTTGTCTAACATATGGTGGGACGAACGGATTTAGGGAAGAATTCTTTTCATCGGGCTTATATTCCTCCCCACGTTTTAGTAACACAACTTCTTCTTTTATCTCACCCAATTCGGATGACTTGTCCGAATTTGATGAGACAGAGCTAGGAACAGAGATCGCAACGTTAGAACTTGACTTACTCGTCTCGCTCTTATTAATTTTAGTTTCTTTTGTAGAAATTTTGACTGGAACTGTCTGACAAATCTCAACATTCGCAGATTGCTGATTACTAGGATTATAAGAATAATTATTGTTATACGGTGGTGGAACTTCAGAAAATCCAATTCCCCCTTTGTTAACTAGGGAACGTTGAACACTTATGATGTGATCTAGCATTGCTGAAGAATTTCTAAATTGTTCAATTTTTCTGTTTAGTTCCACCACTTTTACCTGGTAATCAGCTATCTGTTTATCTTTTTCAGCAATTAGTTTGGTTTTTTCTTCTAACACCTCATAACTAAGATCAATTACTTGTATTTTTTCAGCTAGACTGGCTTTAAGACTTCTGATATCCTTTTCACTAGCTTTTATTTTTACCGAGTAACTGTTTTCTCTAGTTTTAGTATAGTGATGATCTTCTTTTAAGGTTTTAAATTGTGTGTCCAAACTAACAAACAGATCAGTTATTGTTTTCAATTGTTCAGACAGATTTTCACATTATACACAATGAAGTTCAGAACTTACCTCAGAGAGCTGATCGTTCACTTCTGCCATATATGCTTGATTTTCTCCCATCTCCCTCTCACTTCCTCCAGTTTCGATGTTTACCAAATTAGCCTGTTCGAACACTTCCTCAACTTGTATATTCCAGTTGTATCCACCATTCTGTCTAGATACCATAGCCCTATTCTCACTACCTCCCCCATTATGTTGTGCAGGCCTTTTCTGACTTCGTTCGACTCTATCATTTGTACATTCCTTAGCAAAGTGACCATTTTGTTGACAGTTGTAACATCGAACCTTTGATTTATCAAACCCTGGTCTTTCTCCAACGAACTTTCTACCCGTTTTCTTCATGAATCTCTTTACCCTTCTTACTATCATAGCCATCTGCCACTGCAGGTCCATCTCTTCCAAATCATCAGCATCGATCTGATCATAGTCTTCATCCAAAGTTGCAGGGTCGACTATTTTACCATTGATGTAGTTCTCATAAGATGCAATGAAGGATGCATATAGAGCAAACTGTTGTTCATCTGATTTAACACTCAAAGGCATCTGTGAGTAGTTGTAGCTTGGAACATTTGACGAGAAATTTCCAATTGTGGCTTGAGGTTTTGAAGGATTACTACCTCCAGCTACAAAACATACATCGCCATCCATATTGAGAATTACATGACTATCACGAGTTGAGTTTGAGTTTGATTCTCCCTTTGAGTAGTAGGCAGAGGATTCTGATTTTGAACTTGAGCTTGGAGTTACTTTCGCACCATACATTCCGGATCCTGAACCTGATCAGTTGGTGTCTCCTTCCGAACCATGTTAAGCTCAAAATTTCGTAATTTGTTGACCGCTGTTTCCAAATCAATCTTGGCAAAGTCTTTATCCTCTCTCATCAGAACCGTGTACATTTCCCATTTCGGTGGAAGAGCATCAAGAAGTTTCTCTACTATCTCTTCTTCCCTGTATTCAATGGAGTAATTACTAAGTTCGGTCATCAAGTGATAATATCTTGTGATGATATCGTCAAGTGATTCATTTTTCAAATACATGAATACAGAGAATTGGGTTTTTAGCAGTTTTGTCTTGGAAGCACGTATCCCCACATTACCTTCATATCTATTTTCTAGTGCTTCCCATAGCTCTCTAGCAGTTTTGTACTTCTTGAAGGTATGAAGAATCTCTTGTGGAAGAGCCATTGTTATTGCTGCATGAGCTTTACTCTCTGCCTCATACATTTTCTTTTCCTCCTCTTCCATCTTACTGTACTTCTTAATTTGTTCACGACCTTCAAACAAGGATGTTGGTGGAATGTATCCGTCTTGAATGCAAACCCACATTTTAGCATCTTGATACTTCACATACTGTTCAAACCGATCTTTCCATGCAACGGAATCAGTACCCTTAAGCATTTTTGGAGCTTTAGTTGCTGAACCGGCTTCAACCTCCATTTTTACCAGTTCTGTAATGTTTATTGAAGTCATAGTTGAAAGAAACACGACTCGAAATACAAAGAAAGTATATATTTTTTTTTGTAAACAGTTCTCAGATAGCGAAGTTATGATAACTTCGCTTGTGGCTAACTTTGCTTGTATTCAACTTCGCTTGGACGTTAACTTCGCTGCTTCCTAACTTCGCTTGTACTCAACTTCACTTGTACTTTAACTTTGTTGCTTCCTAACTTCGCTTGTTCTCAACTTCGCCTTCACTATAACTTCGCTTAAACCTTATAAGTTCGCTTAAACCCTACGTAAGGTGACGGCAACTTCGCCTGATGAACACAAGTTTTTGCAGGTTTTAATTGGAGGTATTGCGAGGTATGCGAAGGTGTTTTGGGGTTTATTTGATGGTGGGAGATGGGTAAGACAAAAAAACTAGGTATTTCAACGTAAACTCGTTCCGCGAATAGTCGAACGGAACGATCTTTACACCCGTGTGATAATCCCGAACCACACAATCACGAGCAAACGCTCTGATACCAAATGTAGGTTCCCAACCGGATCTACACAGGAGTATCTCGTAACATGAGGATGCGGAATCCCCACATGATACGATACGAGCGTAAGATAGATAATACGTTGAATCGATAAACAAAGACACATCACAATACTAATAAACACGTTTGTATTGCAAAACTTCAACACGTTATCTCGATAATCACCAATACACGTTCGTAAAAACTTACTTAAGATAAGCCGAAGTGAGGTTTATATAACCTCGACAACTTCGCCTAACATACTAGGCGAAGTTGTCATAACTTCGCTTATCTCCAAGTTCGCCTATATCCCAGGCGAACTTATGCTAAACAATATTCAAAACCAAAACAAACAATCTAACACGATTACAGACACATACAAAATACAAGATACTGAACTACTGACACTATGCACCAACAAGTATGGGAGACTGTAACAACTCGGATTTTTATATCATTATTTTAATAATCGATTCCCGACCCACTTATATGTTCGGGTATTTTTATCTAACAAAAATACCGTATTTATCGAGTAAATAAATTGTTATTATATTATTTCTAATTATTAATAAAATATATGTTGATATACTTTCAAATTATGGCAAATATAACCCCAAACTAAACTTTTGTCCAAGTATGTTTCCCTCTTCATACTCCAGGGCCTAAGATGCAAATTTAGTATATTATCATCCATAACCCAGTTACCCGATCCAAACCTAACCCCAAACCCGACTCACGAACCCGTTTGTGAAATTAGATGGATTGGACCGCAATTCTCGTAATTAATTTGGCAATTGAACCAACATTCGCGTTATACCTTCCAAGAACGACCTCATTGACTTTCTAATTACCTATATCAATCAATAGTGATTTGTAATTCCTATTTTACTAGCCAACAATAACCCGTTTTCAATATACATCATAAAGACCTCTATAATTCAATTAAACTAATACACAAGAACTTCATACCAGCGCCTACCAAATCCCCAAGTTTAATTCGATTATTCAAGCCTGAAACTGGCCTAATCTCTTCGTGTTAGGGTCGGCCGTTCTTGAATCTAATACACCATCAATCAATCCTCTCCACAGGTAATTAAACATTGAAATAAGTTCGTTTTGATTCGTATTATGAAAGCCCTAACATTAATTAAACAAACAATGGATTGAATGATTTAAGATCTAGGGTTTATATTCAATTGGGGGTTTCTGTGCACTGCTGTATATAATAAATCATTTTCAACTAATACGTAACTGACATGTTAGAGCAGCTGGCTTATTGTGTGTGATTAGCTACTGAGCCGGCCAGGGGCACAGGTTCGAGCCCTGGCCAGCGCAGTTTTTCTGGATATTTATTTTTGTTAATTAGTTAAAGGTTTTTAAGGAGTTATAAATTAATATTAAATATCAAATAAATGTTATTATATTAAACCGACACTATTAAGTTACGTTTCTTGACAATTAAGCTTGTTACAAGTTTTTGTATATATATATATATGTATGTATGTGTGTATATATATATATATGTATGTATGTACGTACCATTCTTTAAAAGTGGTGAAAATCGTGTTTTAAACGTATTAATTATATTTATAAAAGTAGATTTCCGTTAAATATTTCAAGATATATATATTTATCATTTAAACTCGTTAACGACTCAAAATGCACAAATGTTAGACATTATTATAATTATTTATTTATATAGTTATATCATATTTACTCAAAATATTATTTAATTTGTATAATTAATTAATTAATATATTTTTTTTAGATATTATCATTTTAAGTATGTCTTATATTTTAAATGTTTAAATTATTTAAATTTTTAATTATATATATTATTCAAAGATAATTAATGGTGATGTTATTATTATTAAGACTAATGATTTTAACAAATAGAAATCAATTGTTCGTTCAATAATCATTCTAATCACAAACATAATCCAAATAACATCGAAATCTCATATCTATTATACGCGTTATCTCATTTGTTAATAACTCATCATATTAAATCATTTATAATTAATTTATATTATCCTATTTATAGCTAGGAATCCTTGTCGGTGTATCCCGAAGGGTTCATCATTCTCACATTCTCATTTGTATTTCGTTCATCTAATCAGGTGAGTAATCACTCCCCTATTTTACTTGTTTTCAAATGTTTTGGGGACACTTGCGTACCATTTATCATATTGTTTATCTTATTATTTCTCAAACGCAAACTGTGATCCTTGTGTTGTGTATCAATTGAATGATTGCATGTTACTTGCTATTTGATTACTTGCTTACTTGAATCGCATTCGGAGAGGTCCAACATAATCTCATTATAGTAAGATCATACGACCGTCGTAGTGGCCGGATCCCGATCGCATTGGCAATGGTTTCACCGACACCTCATTTTTGGTAACAATGCCTATTCGCATGGCAACGGTTTAGCCCTTTCTTTATGGTTGATTGTTTATGTATGTGCTATGGTTTAATTGTTTATACTCACAGATAACAGTTTTACCTATTTTTATTCACTTATATCATTATATATTATTACCATTTTTGTTTGTGTCAAAACTGGTGATCTACTCACTCAACATGTGTTGTTGACAAACATATATTTTGTACGCATTTGCAGGTTATAGATTTGAATTGCTTATCGAACTGAAGCTCACATAGAGATGACTTTAGGATAAAACATATACAAGAATAGTTGGTTTTGGATTTGGAATTTTCTTTATTTTTGTTGTATATGAATGTTGTTTGATAATAAATAAATTAATTAGATATTGTCGCTTTATAATTTCATGATAGTAACCTTGTGAGCTGTGGCAATCAGCTCACACCCCAGCATTTCCGCCGTAGGTTGGGGTGTGACATTCCCTCTATAATAAAATAGTCCATATGTAACACCCTGAAATTCGATTGGTAAACTAGGATCGTGAAATCATCGGAAACTATAGACTTTGGGATTCTGGACGATAAGTTCGGAACCCATATCATTGGAAAAATCTACTTTTATCATTTAAAATGTTTATTTTATAAAAACGACATTTACGCCTGAAAAATATTAATTTTTAATGCTTTCGAAAAATTTAAATGTTCTTATTTAAAAAAAAAAAAAAGGATTTCAAATAATTATTCGGAAAATGGTTTTATAAAAGTTTTGCTGAAAAAGTTTTAGTTTGTTTAAAAACTTATGAACTCGACTAATCTTGACCCGTCAGTAGCCTAAACCCGAACCCGAGTCACCCGAGTATTTAAGCGGAAAATCAAGTATTCTTACACCATCTCTTTCATTTCCACCAACACTTCCCACCCAAACACTCTCATTCTAGAGAGAGAAACTAGAGAGAGAAAGTCTTCAAACTTCAAATCCGAGTCCACAAATCTGTTTGTTGTTATTCTTGGTAAGATCTTCTTGAAAATCATCCATTTTCATAACCATTTTCGGCCTCAAATCGAGCAAAAACACCCATTTTCGTTTCTAGAGTTTTCGGGTCAAAAACCGTCTTGTTTTGGTGTCAAAATGCAGGCTTTTGTGTTTAAAATCACTAGGAATCGATAGCCCTTTCAATCCCGAGCATTTCCATGTCAAAAACTTCGATTTTGGGTCAAAAATCTGGAAAATCTGAAAAACCCGTAGGTTTCTCCGTCGCCCAGCTTGAAGGAGTCGAATCAGACTCATTCGATCGAACCAGTCGATCGAATCAGTCCAGTCGATCGAATAGGAAAGCAACCGAATGGTCTTCAACTCATTCGATCGAACCAGTCGATCGAATCAGTCCAGTCGATCGAATAGGAAAGCAACCGAATGGTCTCCAACTCATTCGACCGAATGAGTTTCGTATTCGATCGAACGAGTGTCTATTCGATCGAACAAGTTCCATGTTCGACCGAACGAGTTTTTCCAACTGGTTCGACCAAATGTGTTTCTAGTTCGATCGAGTGTGCCTCAGATTCGATCGAATGTGTGTCCATTCGATCGAACGTGTTCCTATTCGATCGAATCAAGCCAGAACCAAGCTGTTTCGTCTTTAAAACCCAGTTTTTGCTCGAGGCCGCGTAAGCTCGTTTTCTTAGACTTATAGCACGTTGTTAACCTTATATATATGTTCAACTCTAGGCTAAGGAGATCTATTGTAGCACCATCCTAACCCGAGATCAAGGTGAGTTCATAGCCCCTATTTAAGATTTTCAAAACTATGGGGTGGAAACATGGTAACTTTACACGTTTGGATAAAATCATTTATGCAAACACTCTTTAAACTATAAACTTTTGGATTTCTACACACGTGCGGAAATCCACAAGCTTTTTAAGAATCTATAAACTTTGGAAATCTATGAACATGGGGAAAACCCATCAACTTATGGAGATCTAAGAACATCGGAAATCAATGAGTATGGGAAATTCTATGAACATTGACATCATGGGAATGGGAATCATATTCATATCATCATAGTCATTGTGTCAGCATGGAAATCTAGAGATCAAAGCATCATGAGTTGAATTGGACCCGAGAGTCTATTCTACTCTCGGTAGAACTCGCGACCATGAGTGGCATTCTATTCTCGGTGGCACTCGTAACTCATGGGATTTCATACTAGTCTCGGTGAAATCCATAACTCTTGAGGACCTATACTAGTCTCGGTAGGGACCAAGGGAACCCAGGATTCTTTGGGGAGTCTATCCTACTCTCGGTAGAACCTAGCTGAGTCTTGGATGACAAGAACGAGGTAGTCTTGGTTTAAGTCTTGCGTGGGTTCAATCAAGTCTTGTGTGATCATTGGGATTCATCATCATTCATCATCGTCATCATTTATTCACCATCATCTTGGATACTAGTAAACAGTGGGATCTCGGTGTTGGTTTATCTAGTAAACTTAGCATGCTCAAATCTATATGTCCTTATTTATGCTTAACTGCTATGTGCTACATGTACCGTTGGGAGACCACAAATCTTTGAGTAATCTTATCACAAACGACTCTAATGGGAGAATAATAAGCCCGCTGAGAGTCCAGGAGAACATTTCATGTTTTACTTACTACAAAAACCTCTTTGGGAAAACCAAGAGACCTTTTTTTTACAAACCATCTTAAAACCGGGTATTATATCCAAACATAGTAGTATAAGTTGTAGGAGTGGTGGGTTAGCCGCAGGTACACCCTATATATAAACCCCTACAACCTATACTAGTATGTTTGTGTATAAACTCTTTTTCTTTAAACCTATGAATTCACTCATCTACTTTATGTAGTTGACAGTTTGTTACATGTTTTCAGGAAATAATGCAGCAAGAAATCCCTAGCAAGTTTAGAGGCCTTAGAGAGATGAAGGCTAGTCTAGGAGTTGTTTGGAAACTTGATATTTTGTATTAAAACAGTTTGTTTCATGTTACCTGGATGGTGTAATATTTGACATTTTGGTTATGTTTAAGCATTTAGACTTTTATACTATTGTGCTCAACAATCACGACTTAGTCGCCGCGCCTCGATTATTCCGCCATCAAGATCGGGGTGTGACAGATTGGTATCAGAGCCAATGGTTATAGGGAATTAGGAAACCGACCTAGACTATAACCTAGGATCCTTGACTCTAGATAGCTCATGCATCACAATCACATGTCTACACTTATATACGTGCTGCGTGCTTATGTGTTGCATATTAACTGTTAATCTCTTGAGCCATGTCATTCTGTGTTCTTGGTATAATCTATGTCCTCTATTCTTAATCTTTGGCGTGTCATTGATTCTATCTAACGCTCGTCTTTTTTTTTCGTTTTGTCAAGAATGCCTCCCAGACGTGCACCCGCCCCCTTGGACTCCGCTGATCTAGCCAACCTTATAGCCCAGCAGATCGCGGCTGTGTTACCAGGCATGGTAACAGCCATCAGCCAGGGGCTGAGGCAAGAAGGAACCTCTGGGGCCAACCAAATTCCAGCTCAGAACGCAAATGAACCAGCAAATAAGCCATACAAGGACTTCATGGCTACCAAACCCACCAGCTTCAGCGGTTCAGAAGGCGCCGTTGGTCTCCTCCAGTGGATCGAAAAGATGGAGGCTGCCTTTGTTATTAGCTCGTGCCCTGAGACACTGAAAGTCACGCACGCGGCAAGCATGTTGTCTAAACGCGCGCTGACCTGGTGGAACAACGAGATAAGAACCCGCGGGCGTGAGGCTGCCTTGGCCATGACTTGGTCGGAATTTGTAGCTTTGGTTACCCGCGAGTTCGTACCTCGCAGTGAGGTGCAGAAACTTGAAGCTGAGTTTTGGGTGCACAAGATGAAGGGCGCTGATCACCAAGGGTACACGGAGCGTTTTCACGAGCTCTCCCTTCTCGTACCACACTTGGTCACCCCTCCCTCCCGGGCTATTGAGCTTTACATCAATGGCCTACCTGACACTGTCCGTGGAATCGTTATCGGGGCTGACCCATCAACCCTACAAGCGGCCATTGAACTAGCTGCCCGACTGACCCAGGACCAGGTTAAGACTGGGGTCCTAGTCAAAGGTACGGGCAAGGCCGCTGAGGGCTCATCCAAAAAGATCAACCGCATCAAAAAGCGTAAGGCTAGCAGTTACGCGATGGTTACTCCCGCAACCCCAATCAGCTCTGTCGCTCCTGCTCCCACCCCTTCTGGAAGGCCAAAGAGGGAGTACACTGGGGTTCACCCCAAGTGCGGCACTTGCCAATTTCATCACCCTGCCGGAACCCCGTGCTGGAAATGCACGAACTGTGGACGTTTGGGGCACCTAGCGGAACGCTGCAGATTTCAAGGTAATCAACTGGCAATACAGAGCAGCAGTTCCCAACCCAACAACACTCGAAGCTGTTTCGAGTGTGGAGCCACGGACCATTTCAGGAGCAGGTGTCCTCGTCTTGCAAATCTTCCTCCGGCCCGAGGCCGAGCCTTTACTATTGGCGCTGCTGAAGCTCGCCAAAATCCTGACGTCATTACTGGTACGTTCATCCTTAACAATCTCTGGGTTTCTATTCTATTTGACACGGGTGCAGATAGGAGTTTTATTTCTAGCGAGTTGGTCCCATTGCTTAATCTAGGAACCTCTGTCTTAGACCCCGCTTTCTCTGTCGAAATGGCAAACGGAGAGTCTACCCAAGTGAACAAAATCGTTCGCAATTGCACGCTTACGTTTGATCAGACGTCTCTCAACATTGACCTCATCCCTATGCAATTAGGAAGTTTCGATGTAATTGTCGGGATGGATTGGTTGTCCATCAACCACGCGGAAGTGGTGTGTGCTGAGAAGCTCATTCGCGTTCCTTGTTCTTCTGGCGAGTCCATAATTATTCAAGGAGAAAGATCAGGCAGATGTCTGAAATTAATCTCCTGCTTTAAAGCTCGGCGATGCCTTCGAAAGAAGTGTTTCGCCTTCCTAGCTCATGTCTCCATCAAGAAATCTTTGGGGAAGAAGCTCTCTGATGTCCCCGTCGTGCGTGAATTTCCAGACATTTTTCCTAAAGACTTACCCGGACTACCTCCTAGCCGACAAGTCGAATTCCACATCGAATTAGTTCCCGGTGCAACCCCCGTGGCAAAATCTCCGTATCGTTTGGCTCCGTCAGAAATGCAGGAACTACTAGACAAGGGTTTTATTCGCCCTAGTTCATCTCCATGGGGAGCTCCAGTCCTCTTCGTCAAGAAGAAGGACGGATCTTTCCGGATGTGCATAGACTATCGTGAGCTTAACAAACTCACGGTCAAGAATCGGTATCCATTACCAAGGATTGACGATCTTTTCGACCAGCTGCAAGGAGCCACTTACTTTTCCAAGATCGACCTACGCTCAGGTTATCACCAAGTACGCGTCATGGAGGACGACATCGCGAAAACCGCTTTCAGAACTCGTTATGGACACTACGAGTTCCTAGTCATGCCTTTTGGTTTGACGAACGCCCCTGCGGTGTTCATGGATCTCATGAATCGCGTTTGTCGTCCATACCTGGACCAGTTTGTTATCGTCTTCATTGACGATATTCTCGTTTATTCCCGCTCTAAAGCCGACCATGAGCTTCATCTCAGACTTACCCTGGATCTGCTGAGGAAAGAGCAACTCTACGCCAAATTCTCCAAATGCGAATTCTGGCTAAGGGAAGTTCAATTCTTAGGTCACATCATTAACAAGGAAGGCATTCATGTCGACCCTGCCAAGATTGAAGCCATCAAAAAATTGGGGAGCGCCTACAACGCCAACCGAAATTCGTTCATTTCTTGGTTTAGCTGGGTACTACCGTCGATTCATCTCGAACTTTTCAAAGATCGTATTGCCTCTCACAATGTTAACTCAAAAAGGGGAACCATTCATTTGGAACCAAGAGCAAGAAGAGGCTTTCCAAACATTGAAACATAAACTCTGTCATGCACCAATCCTGTCACTTCCTGAGGGTAACGATGATTTTGTTGTTTATTGCGACGCCTCGAGCCAAGGTCTAGGCTGCGTCTTAATGCAACGCGGTAAGGTCATCGCTTATGCCTCGCGCCAACTCAAGAGTCATGAGAGGAATTATGTCACCCACGACTTGGAATTGGGTGCTGTGGTCTTTGCCTTAAAAATATGGAGACACTACCTATACGGTACGAAATGTGTCATCTTCACCGACCACAAGAGCCTACAACACATCCTCAACCAAAGGGAGCTAAACATGCGACAACGTCGATGGGTTGAACTCCTAAGTGACTACGACTGCGAAATCCGCTACCACCCTGGAAAGGCTAACGTAGTGGCTGACGCGTTAAGTCGCAAGGAAAGGACCCAGTTGCATGCGATCCGTATTCAGTCCAATCTTCCCTCCTTGGTTCTTGAAGCTCAAAAGCAAGCGATTGCTGGTGGTGATCTCAAAAATATGCTATCTTGCGGTGCCGAACGGAAGTTTGAAACCAAGTCTGATGGTATACTTTACTACTTAAATCGCATGTGGATTCCAAACTCTGAACCACTTCGAGAGCTTATCCTGAATGAAGCGCACAAATCCAGATACTCTATTCACCCGGGCAGTGATAAAATGTATCAGAATCTCAAGTCTCACTTCTGGTGGCCGGGTATGAAGAAAGTCATAGCTTTGTACGTCGGTAGGTGTCTAACATGCTCGCGGATCAAGACTGAACATCAGAGACCATCTGGCCTGTTACAAAAACCGATCATACCGCAGTGGAAGTGGGACGAAGTCGCTATGGACTTCATTACCAAACTCCCGCGGACACCCAGCGGTTATGACACGATTTGGGTTATCGTGGATTACTTGACCAAGTCTGCCCACTTTCTCCCTGTCCGCGAGGACTACACTACGGAGAAGCTGGCGCGGATTTACATTCGTGAGATCGTAACCCGTCACGGTGTGCCTAAGGGCATCACGTCTGACCGTGACCCCTCTTTTGCGTCAAGGTTCTGGAAGTCATTTCAGAAAGCCTTTGGGACAAGTGTGAAACTTAGCTCTGCCTATCATCCTGAAACGGACGGACAGAGCGAAAGGACCATACAAACCCTGGAGGATATGCTCAGAGCCTGTATCCTTGAATTCGGTAGTAGCTGGGAGACCCACCTTCCTCTTGCAGAGTTCTCATACAATAACAGCTATCATGCTACCATCAAATGCGCACCATTCGAGGCACTCTATGGCAGGAAATGTCGTTCTCCACTGTGTTGGTCCGAGACCGGAGATTCTCAAATCCTCGGCCCGGAACTGATACAGGAAACCACTGACAGTATCGCCATCATTCAGCAAAGACTTAAGGACGCCCGCTGTCGACACAAGTTTTACGCTGACAAACGCCGCAAACCTCTGGAGTTCCAAATAGGCGATCACGTAATGCTCAAAGTTTCCCCCTGGAAGGGCATTGTTCGCTTCGGGAAAAAGGGAAAGTTTGCTCCAAGGTACGTAGGACCTTTCAAGATCATCGAAAAGGTCGGACCCGTAGCCTATCGCTTGGAATTGCCTCCAGAACTCAGCCGTGTTCACAACGTTTTTCATGTGTCGCAACTCAAAAAGTGCCTCGTTGACGAGACCGCTCAAATCCCGATCGACACGGTTCACATCGACGACAAACTACACTTTGTTGAGGAACCTGTCGAGATCCTAGATCGAGAAGTCAAAAGGACTAAGCGAAGCCGGATACCCATAGTCAAGGTACGTTGGAACAACCATCGTGGACCCGAGTTCACATGGGAGCGAGAGGATAAGATGAAGGAGGAATACCCTCATCTGTTCGCATAGTCATCATCTTTGTAATTCTAGAAATCTTGGAGTCTATGTAATCGTAATCGTGTAATCAGGGACAAATATCAATCAATGAAGTATCATGTTGTTCCTATTTGCTTATAAATATTCTCTTATTTGCATAACACCAAATTTGACTACCCATGACTCGTGCTGGAAAACACAAGTTGTGCATACTTAATCATGTAAACATTGGGGTAAACTATGTATCATTGAGCCAAAATTTGTCATCATTCTAGCATTCATGGAGCATGGTTGTGTGTGTGTGTGTGGTGTCGTGTCGATTTTTCTAGCCGCACACAATGGAGTTTATACATTGATACAAGGTGAACTCGTAATTATAGTCCGGAATATAATTACATCAAGTTCACAGGTGTATACGTGTATAAACAATATGCTATTGTGTAACTATGAGTCGTGAACTCAAGCTTCGTGTAGGGAATTAATCAATGAATGTTGAAGGAGTGGTGGGTTAGCCGCTGGTACACCCTATATATAAACCCCTTCGGCACAAGTTGATTATGTCTGAAGCGAGACTTGGAATTAGGGACTCATAGTTAGCGTGGCAGCTGTGAGGCGTTAAATTCAAGAGTTATTGAGGGAATTATCCATTGGAGATTGAAGGAGTGGTGGGTTAGCCGCTGGTACACCCTATATATAAACCCCTTCAATCCGAAATGAATATGTCTGATGTAAAGCTTGAAGGTGATGCCTTGTAGTGGAAAATAGTGGTCATCATGGGATCATTTAATCTAAAACATCATTGCATCAACTATACTATGTTCTAAATTTCGGGACGAAATTCCTCTAAATTGGGGAGGATGTAACACCCTGAAATTCGATTGGTAAACTAGGATCGTGAAATCATCGGAAACTATAGACTTTGGGATTCTGGACGATAAGTTCGGAACCCATATCATTGGAAAAATCTACTTTTATCATTTAAAATGTTTATTTTATAAAAACGACATTTACGCCTGAAAAATATTAATTTTTAATGCTTTCGAAAAATTTAAATGTTCTTATTTAAAAAAAAAAAAAAGGATTTCAAATAATTATTCGGAAAATGGTTTTATAAAAGTTTTGCTGAAAAAGTTTTAGTTTGTTTAAAAACTTATGAACTCGACTAATCTTGACCCGTCAGTAGCCTAAACCCGAACCCGAGTCACCCGAGTATTTAAGCGGAAAATCAAGTATTCTTACACCATCTCTTTCATTTCCACCAACACTTCCCACCCAAACACTCTCATTCTAGAGAGAGAAACTAGAGAGAGAAAGTCTTCAAACTTCAAATCCGAGTCCACAAATCTGTTTGTTGTTATTCTTGGTAAGATCTTCTTGAAAATCATCCATTTTCATAACCATTTTCGGCCTCAAATCGAGCAAAAACACCCATTTTCGTTTCTAGAGTTTTCGGGTCAAAAACCGTCTTGTTTTGGTGTCAAAATGCAGGCTTTTGTGTTTAAAATCACTAGGAATCGATAGCCCTTTCAATCCCGAGCATTTCCATGTCAAAAACTTCGATTTTGGGTCAAAAATCTGGAAAATCTGAAAAACCCGTAGGTTTCTCCGTCGCCCAGCTTGAAGGAGTCGAATCAGACTCATTCGATCGAACCAGTCGATCGAATCAGTCCAGTCGATCGAATAGGAAAGCAACCGAATGGTCTTCAACTCATTCGATCGAACCAGTCGATCGAATCAGTCCAGTCGATCGAATAGGAAAGCAACCGAATGGTCTCCAACTCATTCGACCGAATGAGTTTCGTATTCGATCGAACGAGTGTCTATTCGATCGAACAAGTTCCATGTTCGACCGAACGAGTTTTTCCAACTGGTTCGACCAAATGTGTTTCTAGTTCGATCGAGTGTGCCTCAGATTCGATCGAATGTGTGTCCATTCGATCGAACGTGTTCCTATTCGATCGAATCAAGCCAGAACCAAGCTGTTTCGTCTTTAAAACCCAGTTTTTGCTCGAGGCCGCGTAAGCTCGTTTTCTTAGACTTATAGCACGTTGTTAACCTTATATATATGTTCAACTCTAGGCTAAGGAGATCTATTGTAGCACCATCCTAACCCGAGATCAAGGTGAGTTCATAGCCCCTATTTAAGATTTTCAAAACTATGGGGTGGAAACATGGTAACTTTACACGTTTGGATAAAATCATTTATGCAAACACTCTTTAAACTATAAACTTTTGGATTTCTACACACGTGCGGAAATCCACAAGCTTTTTAAGAATCTATAAACTTTGGAAATCTATGAACATGGGGAAAACCCATCAACTTATGGAGATCTAAGAACATCGGAAATCAATGAGTATGGGAAATTCTATGAACATTGACATCATGGGAATGGGAATCATATTCATATCATCATAGTCATTGTGTCAGCATGGAAATCTAGAGATCAAAGCATCATGAGTTGAATTGGACCCGAGAGTCTATTCTACTCTCGGTAGAACTCGCGACCATGAGTGGCATTCTATTCTCGGTGGCACTCGTAACTCATGGGATTTCATACTAGTCTCGGTGAAATCCATAACTCTTGAGGACCTATACTAGTCTCGGTAGGGACCAAGGGAACCCAGGATTCTTTGGGGAGTCTATCCTACTCTCGGTAGAACCTAGCTGAGTCTTGGATGACAAGAACGAGGTAGTCTTGGTTTAAGTCTTGCGTGGGTTCAATCAAGTCTTGTGTGATCATTGGGATTCATCATCATTCATCATCGTCATCATTTATTCACCATCATCTTGGATACTAGTAAACAGTGGGATCTCGGTGTTGGTTTATCTAGTAAACTTAGCATGCTCAAATCTATATGTCCTTATTTATGCTTAACTGCTATGTGCTACATGTACCGTTGGGAGACCACAAATCTTTGAGTAATCTTATCACAAACGACTCTAATGGGAGAATAATAAGCCCGCTGAGAGTCCAGGAGAACATTTCATGTTTTACTTACTACAAAAACCTCTTTGGGAAAACCAAGAGACCTTTTTTTTACAAACCATCTTAAAACCGGGTATTATATCCAAACATAGTAGTATAAGTTGTAGGAGTGGTGGGTTAGCCGCAGGTACACCCTATATATAAACCCCTACAACCTATACTAGTATGTTTGTGTATAAACTCTTTTTCTTTAAACCTATGAATTCACTCATCTACTTTATGTAGTTGACAGTTTGTTACATGTTTTCAGGAAATAATGCAGCAAGAAATCCCTAGCAAGTTTAGAGGCCTTAGAGAGATGAAGGCTAGTCTAGGAGTTGTTTGGAAACTTGATATTTTGTATTAAAACAGTTTGTTTCATGTTACCTGGATGGTGTAATATTTGACATTTTGGTTATGTTTAAGCATTTAGACTTTTATACTATTGTGCTCAACAATCACGACTTAGTCGCCGCGCCTCGATTATTCCGCCATCAAGATCGGGGTGTGACACCATATATATATATATATATATGAATCGAAAACAACATCCGTATAATGATCAAATTATCATTATATCTAATATCAATTCATGTGAAATCATCACTACACCCCGAATTATATTAAAACATCCCGTGTATAATGGTCTACCTCCATTATAACACCAATCCGTGTGTAATGACCTACCGTCATTACATCACAAAACAATAGGCATTTTACTTCTTAAACAAATTTTGATGTTGTAGACGAGCAAAGATTACAACATTATGTATGACTATCATAGTTGATAACTCGATAACTACCATACTCAAAATATACCCACTTTTAACCCAACGCGATTGGAAGTGGGGGGCGTCACCCCGATAGATCTACCCATATTTTTGTGCCCTTAGTAATTCGATTAACAGGTATTTAGCCAACTAGACTCATCTTGCGTAGGACACAGTTTGTAAAATAAAATTCCTTTAAATATCAACGAAAACCATATGTAATAAAGTAATATTCTTTTCCCCCAAAACACAATTAAATATCGATGTAAAAAATTCCAGTTAAAAAAACGAAGAGGATTCGATAAAGAAACTCACAGTTTGTAGCTCTTCGTTCCAAAATTCCGTGGCCTATATTAGCACACGTTTTGTTAATAAAAACTTGGTTTTAGTTTATATATAAACCCCTTTTTAGTTTATTAATCCTAATCTAGTGTCCACATAAGCACATAAGCAAATAAGTGAGTACACATAGTACGAATTTCCGTTAACTATTATTTAATTAACTAAATTAACAACTAAAATACATAAATATAATAAAATATTTTAAGTTTCAGTTGCTGGAAAGTTTTAAGAAAATATTAATCTTTTATTCTTCATAAGTCTTGTCAGTTTCATCGGTTTTGTCTGTTTTATGTTTAAAATGAACCGTTTCGGTTTTTCATTTAAAATGTAACTTATAATCATGTAAAGTGCTTATTATATATATATATATATATATATATATATATATATATGAGTCAGGTTTTATAAGTTACTTTGTAAAAATATATTATTTTCATTTTGGTTAATATTTTCTTAAAATAACAACTTTTTAACGTTTTTGTGTCGGTTTTCGCGACGCGAACCGTTTAGGACTAAGTTTTATTATTTTGTCCTTTTATAATGTATTAAATTATGTTATACATGTGTATTGTATCACTTTAGGGGCTGTTCTAAAACAGTCCCTAATAGTCGTGTCAGTTTCGTTTAAAAAACCGATTTTTCTACTATTAACGTTACCGACAAGTCAAATAAGTTGAACAAGTCTATACTAATCATATTATGAACTAATCACACATATAATGACACATAATTCACCATAAATTTCAGTTTTGACCATATAAGTCCAAAAGACACGTTTAATCGAGTTTTAAGTTTCCTAGTTCATATTCTAGGTTTTATTAACAATGTTACTAATTAAGCTTGTCATTTTTATATGTGAAAATATTAATAAATATTTTAAAAGTCCAGATCTTTAACCTATTTTGTAAGTTCATATCAAGCCAAAATCTTACTTTTCAATAAAGAGTTCTTATTCCATTTTGGAAGAATCTAAGTTCATGATTCAAATATGTTTCTTTTCAGTAAAGTTAAGTATGAACTTTTTGAAGATTCTATTCTTTACAATTAATCATTTTACTTTATTCCCATCTTAATCAATATTTAATCAATCATTCACATCACAAGATCATAGATTTTTATAAATTTTCTAAGTGTTGTTCTAACAAAGTTTCCTATTATAGTAATTTTTAATATTTGATAATTCTAAATGATTTAATTCTTCCACTTTCATTAAGTACCATTCCAACTTTAGTTCATTCAATTAGTTTGATTGGGTTTCATGCATCCTAGGTGTGTTATTGATGTTTCATAAATTTTGCGTTAATTAGTCTTTATAAAGAACCATAATTAACAAGTATTAGTCTAGCATGCTTTAGACTACAATACTTTAGCATGTGAACAAAAGATGCATCATTCTGATCCTTCACAGCCATTACAATATCACTTTGAAACACTCAACCCTTTATATAGACAAAATCATTCGACTTATTCACAACCCCCAAACCTTAATATTTAGGAAAGTCTCACGAGTTATTGTATATAGCGCATACACAACTTCATCATTCATTTAAGGAATATAACTTATTTTCCTTTGATCTCTAAGGCTTCATCATTGACATATACGGACTTTGAACATAAGTCTTAATCCAAACAATTTTGATGAATACATTCATCATGATTAATGTTACTCATCTACAATCTCTATTATGTTGAGATAACGTCAATTGGATTAACACTCAAACTCTTGGTATTAACATTTGCATAAAATAATGTATACATTTCATTTTTGGGATACTATCCCGAAATGAAAGATAAAATTTCCACATAGTTCAAACAAAGTGAAGTATGGTAGATACATCTTGTAACATCCTAAAATTTTAATAATAAAATAAAGGAAAGTTATGTTTAGTTATTGTGTGTTAATATTTAATTAGATTAAATATGAGTAAAGAATATGGACTTGGATAGTTAAAAATGGAATAAAGGATGGGATGGGCCTTAGGGTCCATGGGACTTGGAGAGTATAAATCCTCCCTTAAACCCCTCTAAAATCCTAAATCCTCATTTCCATCTTTCCATAATCTCTACACACTCAAGACACACACACACACCTACACCATACACGGCCGAAGGAAAGAGAAGGATCTGAGATCAAACGAACGTTGATTTTTGATAGATCTTTAATATACAAGATAGATACAAGATCTAAGGTTCATAACCAAGCTAACCGAGACCAAACGAACATGTAAAGGTACGTTCATGATCTTAAAGTTTGTGTTTTTATGAACGTTTGGCCATGAAACGTAAACCTAGAGTAGATCGGGTATAAACGAACCACAAAGTAGCAAACTTGATGATAAAATGGACTTAACGAACCTACGGTTAAGGACGGATCGTTTAAGTAAACCCTAGATCTAGTTTGAACGTTTTAAGATTTAAAAGGTCCAAACTTTACGGCTACACGGGCTTAGTCTTCTCTGAAAATAGCCGTGGGAACGTTTACGGGGTGGATAATATCATATTAAAGGATTACATGTTAAAAACATGAAATAATAAACTCCAAACCCGTAGCTACAGTGCGTCTAAGAACATGCAGCCAGGTCGATTACTTTTTAGTAATCGATTACTTTGAAAATCAATCACTTTTGACTCGCTTACAACCTTAAAATCGCATAAATTATACTCGGTCACAATTCTGGAAATCGATTACTTCGAATCTCTTACATTATACTCGGTTACAAAAAGTTGGTTCGAACACTTTTGAGGACTCGATTACTTTTAACAATCGACCACTTTTGGTATGTTCGCGTAGTTAGTGTATTCTATCACTTTTGCTTACAATTGAGTTCGCTTACTTTGAACTCGATCATAACATCATCATCGCTTACAATATGGTTCGATTACATCTATGTAATGGATTACATGAGGAACTCAATTACACCACTATACTCGCATACAATGCATGAGTTCGATCACAATGAACTCGGTTACGTTGAGTTCGGTTACAAGTTATGTTCGATCACATATACTTAGTCGATTACATTAAGACTCGATCACATTGAGACTCGATTACAAATGACCAGTCTCTTACTATCCAGTATTCGATTACATATGCCTTGTTCGCTTACATAGATCCGACCCGATTACACTAAGGTTCGATGGCAGACTCCATTCGATTACAATGGGGTTTGATTCCATGGTTAATTCGAATACAATTGGCTTCATCGGCTACATGGTTAACTCTATTACATGGTCACTTGATTACAATGGGTTCGCATACAAGGATGTTCGAACACATGCATACCCGTATACATTGGAGTGCATATGTAAGTAGGTGATTGCATGGTCACACGAACATCCACCCATGATCGATCACATGGGTACCCCTAAGCAATATAAACAATGGAGTGTATACGAGACCCAAATACTATATGCATGCAGGGTGCATTGCATAAACCCTAATACTAGACTCATGATAGTGTACGAGGAAAGCTTTTAATACAAAAAAGAAAAGAATATTCAAATAATTAAATACCATAGATTTAAATACACTAGGGTTTTAGAGAATAAAATATTCCAAGTAAAAGTAATCTCATATGAGGCTATTAGAGTAGACCAGACTTAGCCATTTTTGGCTGAAATACAAATATGACAAGTATTGATACGTGTAACTTATATACAGTTAGCAGAGCTCAATTAAAGAGAGATTAACAATTAACGGAGAAAGAAACAGGATCCAGGTGAGTTTCTAGCCCCATTTCCTTGTTATGTTTTCGGTGATGTGTGCTTACTCGATGTGATTAGTTAATACACTTACCTTAAGTGGTAAGTGTATGCCTTATATGATTATGTATGAATAATGCTTGACGGTTCGTGAACGATCAGCGGATATTGCATGTACCGTCGGGTGATAGTTTGAAGATATGAATGATATGTATATAAAGTATGAATGATATATAAATGCATGTATGAAAGTAATGAGTATGAATGCATAGACATGTATGGTATGGTTGTATAGAAGAAAGGGAACCGAGCCATAATATTTCTCGAGGCAGAAAGGAAACCGAGCCCATATAATTCTTGTGGCAGAATAGAATAATGTGAAGTAAGGTTTAATATAAAGTATGAAAGAATAGAAAAGAAAGAAAGAAAGTATATGATAATGTATGTATGAAAGAAAGGTAAGAAGGTTATAAATTTGTTTCTTCGGATGCGTATGTAGGAATATGTGAATGTATTGTACGTTACCTGATTAACTAGAACTCACTCAAGGTAGCTGACTTTTAGTATGCACGCAGGTGAGTAGGATGAGGTAGCTCGCTTAAGGGGAACACATGGCATGGAATTGAAGATACTGGTATCTCAAGGAAATGTTATGTTATTTTAAAGACTATGTTTTATGTTTAAATTTCTCTAAATGTTTGTTATGACAAGATTTGAAAGCTATGTAATATAATCTGGTTGAAGTTTTAATATTCCGCGAATTTTTTAATTAACTTTGATGTGTAGAACTGTGTTTATGAGTAAATTCAACGTCCAAAGTAGGGCACCGGTAATGGGGCCTTACAAGTTGTTATCAGAGCAAATTTCGAGAGATTTATGCATCCTACATGCTTAGACACGAATAGAGAATGGGATTTACGTAAGAAAAGAAAGATGATGCCAGTTCAAGAATGACATGTGTCACTCAAGCAAGCTCAGTAAAGGTAAAGTATATGGTTGAACAATGAATGTTAATGTTAGCTTAATTGCTAAAGAAAGGATATGTGAATGTTAGGGATAGGATTAATTGATTGATTGATTTGATTGATTGTTTGAAAATAGAACCAGCACAAACAGACTCATAAAGGGAAGTGTATAGGACACGGAAAGTAACGTGATCAGTTAATCACAGCTGGCCACTGTTATTACCTGTTAGTCTTACTATCCTTGTACAAAATAGTTCCTTGAGTGATGACGTTTGTGTTTTCCCTTCCAGAATACGATGGTTAGAGCTAGGGCAGTTGTTAGAGCTGGAGGTCACACTGGACGTCGTGGCAGGCCCCGTCTTGTCCGACAACCTTCGGTAGAAACAGCTTCCAACACAGGATATGAAAGAAGCATAGCTGGACGAAACCCAAGCAACAACGAAGGGTTCCAACTTGACCCCGCAATTCAAGCAGCTATTGTTCAAGCGGTAGCCACTGCTGTGAAGAACTTGACTCCTGAAGGGTCTGTTAGAAGCCGTGAAAGAACTGCTGAAAGGGAGGGAGGAGATGGTAAGAAAGATGATGAAAGGGAGAGAGAGGCCTCGAGTGTGGTTATGCCAATGAAAGTTGATGACAAGAGGAGGGGCCGAGGTGGGTGCAACTACAAGTCATTTAAGTGTTGTGACCCGCCAAAGCTGACTGGTTTGGGAGACGCAATCGCTACTCTCCAATGGATAACCACTATGGACAAGGTTATCTGCATTAGCGAGTGACGTTCCGGCCAAGATGTGGGTTATCCTACCCAATCTTTCAAAGATGAAGAAATATACTGGTGGGAGTCGATTGAGTAGAGGAAGAGCCCAGAGGAAATTAAGGCAATGAAGTGGGAAGATCTGAAGGAGTTGGTTATGAAGATATTTTGTGCTTACGCCGAGGTTGAGAGGGCGGAGATGAAGTTTCTAAACTTGAAATCTTGAACGATGACACATCGTGAGTATACCACATAGTTCAACCAAATGTGTAAGTTGATACCCGATATGGTTAACACTGAGGCTAAAAGGATCAAGTGCTACGTGAGGGGATTGACACAGAAGGTCCGCACGTTAGCCAGGGTGAATAAACTTGCTACCTTTAACTCTGCTGTCGAACTCGCAGAGATGGATTATGAAGACCTGGCTGTGGATGATGTTGTGGTGGGAGAAGAGAAGAAAGATAAGAAGTGGGCCGCTCCTGTTAAACGACCCGGTACTCAGTTGTGGAACCCTAGGGACAAGAAGTAGAAGGTATGGGAGAGGAAGACGTGTAAGACTTGCGGCAAGATGGACAGTGGTGAGTGTCGATGGGGTAAGGGTTCAGACGTTTGTTATAAGTGTGGAAAGAGTCATGCTGGTGAGTGTAAGTTTGGTACAAATGCTTGTTATAAGTGCGGGAAAGTGGGACATTATGCTCCATATTGTACCGCAAAGTCCGCATGTTATAAGTGCGGTAAGATGGGTCACTTTGCAAGGGAATGCACTGAGAGTGAATCTAGAGGAAGTGTGAAGAAGGATGCTGAACCATCAAGACCAAAGACCAGGGCCTACATGCTGACTCAAGAACAAGCCCAGGAGATCCCGAATGTTGTCACAAGTACGTTTCTAGTAAACCGTATATCCGCTTCAGTATTATTTGATTCAGGTGCGAACAAAAGTTTCGTAGCCACGCCATTTAGTAAATTAGCTAAAATGAAATGTTGTCGAGTGTCTGAAACTTTTATAGTAGAACCGCTAGTGACACTTTGGTTAAAATAATGAAAATGTTTAAGCACTTTAAGATAGAGTTAGATGGACATGAGTTCCCTGTTACCTTGTATGTTATGACCTTAGGAGGGTTCGATGTGGTTTTGGGAATGGATTGGTTTTCTGAGTATGAAGCTCATATAGTGTGTAAGATTAGGATGATAAGGTTAAAGTCCTTGGATGGTAGTGTGGTGACGGTTTATGGTGATAAGGAATGTTCTGGGCTTAATGTCATTTCGATGATAAAAGCCAAGGGTTTGTTAAGGCGAGGGTGCGGTGCCTACCTGGCATATGTTGTCAACGCTACGGCCGAGATGAAAGAAATGAAAGATGTTCCTATCGTGTGCGACTACCCAGAAGTATTCTCTGAGGATCTTTCGGGGTTGCCACCGGAGCGTGAGATAGAATTCCAGATAGATTTAGTACCAGGAACCCACACGTCGCAAAAGCGTCTTACTGTCTAGAGTCATCTGAGATGAAAGAACTAATGTCCCAACTTCAGGAACTCCTCGACAAGGGTTTTAATAGACCAAGTGTTTCCCCGTGGGGCGCACCAGTGTTATTCGTAAAGAAGAAGGATGGAAGTATGAGAATGTGCGTAGACTATCGCGAGTTGAACAAGCTTACGATAAAGAATAGATATCTTTTGCCAAGGATTGATAATAGTTTGACTAACTACAAGGTTCAAGTTGGTTCTCGCGGATAGATCTCAGATCAGGCTATCATAAGCTGAAAGTAAAAAAGGCAGACATCCCTAAAACAGCGTTTTGGACGCGGTATAGACACTACGAGTTCCTCGTGATGTCATTCGGTCTAACGAATGCTCCCACGGTATTTATGGACATGATGAATAGGGTGTGTCGGCCGATGTTGGATAAGTCAGTTATCATCTTCAACGATGATATATTGATTTATTCCAAAAGCGAGTCTGATCATGCCAAGAATTTGAGAGATGTATTGAAGACTCTGAAGAAAGAAAAGTTGTACGCTAAGTTATTGAAATGCGGCGTCTGGTTGCAAGAAATGCAATTTCTAGGTCACGTGATTAATTCTGAAGGGATTACCGTGGACCCAACTAAGATTTAGGCGATAACGAATTGAAAGACCCCACAGAATCCGACTGATATACGAAGATTCCTAGGGTTAGCTGGCTACTATAGGAGATTCATCGAAGGTTTCTCCAAGATAGCCGCACCATTAACCGGTATGACCCGAAAGTCGGTAGTATTCAGTTGGGGAAAGTTTCAACAAGAAGCCTTTGAGGAATTAAAGAGAAGACTCACGCAAGCTCCAATCCTTGCTTTACCCGATGGTGACGAGGATCTGGTTGTTTGTACTGATGCTTCGCATCGTGGGTTAGGTTGCGCGTTGATGCAACAAGCTTACGAGTAACGACAGTTGAAAGTCCATGAGAGTACTTATCCGACGCATGATTTAGAGCTAGCAACAATAGTGCATGCTCTCAAGATATGGAGGCATTATCTGTATGGTACTAAGTGTACCATTTACACAGATCATAAGAGTTTAAAGTACTTTTTCGAGCAGAAGGAATTGAACATGAGACAAAGAAGATGGTTGGAGTTGATTAAGTACTACGACTGCGACATTAAATACTACCCCGGTAAAGCTAATGTGGTCGCTGACGCGCTAAGTCGTAAGAACGAGGAAGTCATTGCAATAGTGAAGTCATATCATTTGATTATGAACTCAAGCCTATTTGAAGAAATCATCAAAGTGCAGTCTGAAGTGCTGGTAAATGAAGGGCTAATAAAGAAAGAAAGGATTTTCGGTCAGCAAAATGAGTTGATAGAAAAAACGCATGGTGTGAAGACTAGGTTTGACCGTATGTGGATTCCACATCATGGAGATCTTAGAGGTCGAATCTTAGATGAAGCTCATAAGTCAAGATACTCAATTCATCCAGGAACTACAAAGATGTACCAAGATTTTAAAAGAGATTACTGGTGGCCAGGAATGAAAAATTATGTGGTAGATTATGTTAGTAAGTGCTTAACTTGTATACAAGTCAAAGCCGAACATCAGAAGCCTTATGGAAAAATGCAACCGCTTGAGATACCGGAATGGAAATGGGAACGCATCACCATGGATTTCATAACTAAGCTACCTCGTACAGCTAAGCATCATGATACCATCTGGGTGATTGTGGACCGTTTGACCAAGAGTGCTCACTTTCTGCCTATGCGAGAGGCTATCTCGTCAGAAACGTTAGCAAGCTTGTTCATAAAAGAGGTTGTGACTAAGCATGGAGTACCATTATCGACCGTTCCTAATAAAGATACTCGGTTTAATTCAAGGTTTTGGTAGAAGTTCCATGAATCTATGGGAACGAGATTGAACATGAGTACGGCGTATCATCCTCAAACAGATGGACAGTCTGAAAGGACGATCCAAACCCTTGAGGATATGCTACGTGCTTGTGTTTTAGATTTTGGAGGAAGTTGGGATGATCATCTGCATCTGGCTGAGTTCTCCTATAACAACAGTTACCACACAAGTATTGGTATGCCACCATTTGAGATGCTTTATGGTAGACGATGTAGAACCCAGTATGTTGGGGAGAGATTGGTCAGAAAGAGATCAGAAGTTTGGAAGTTGTTCAAGAAACATCTTCAAAGTTCGATCAGATTAAGGCAAGAATGAAAGCTGCGCAAGACAGACAGAAGTCGTATGCGGATAAGCGGCTACGAACGATTGAGTTTAACGTTGGTGACAATGTGATGCTCAAAGTCTCGCCTTGGAAAGGAATTATCCTTTTTAGGAAAAGAGGAAAGTTGAGCCCGAGGTACATTGGACCGTTTAAGATTGTGGATGGTGTGGGTGAAGTAGCTTACAAGCTGGATTTACCCGATGAGTTAGAAGGAATTCATTCCACCTTCCATGTTTCTCATCTGAGAAAATGTCTAGCTGATGACATGTACCACGTGCCATTGATGGACATTGAGGTGGATGAACAGTTGAACTACATTGAGCAACCCGTGGAGATAGTTGATCGCAAGGAGAAGCAGCTTCGTCATAAGGTTATACCCTTAGTAAAGGTAATATGGAAACATCGCAAAGGGCCAGATGCTACTTGGGAAGCTGAGGATGAAATGCGCAAGTTTTACCCTAATCTGTTTAAGTAATAGTTATGTTTCGGGGACGAAACCTCTTTAAGGAGGGAAGACTTGTAACATCCTAAAAGTTAAATAATAAAATAAAGGAAAGTTATGTTTAGTTATTGTGTGTTAATATTTAATTAGATTAAATATAAGTAAAGAATATGGACATAGATAGTTAAAAATGGAATAAAGGATGGGATGGGCCTTAAGGTCCATGGGCCTTGGAGGGTATAAATACTCCCTTAAACTCCTCTAAAACCCTAAATCCTCATTTCCATCTTTCCATAATCTCTACGAACTCAAAACACACACACACACCTACACCATACACGACCGAAGGAAAGAGAAGGATCCGAGATCAAACGAACGTTGAATTTTGATTAATATACAAGATAGATACAAGATCTAAGGTTCATAACCAAGCTAACTGAGATCAAACGAACACGTAAATGTACGTTCTTGATCTTAAAGTTTGTGTTTTTATGAACGGCTGGCCATGAAACTTAAACCTAGAGTAGATCGGGTATAAACGAACCATAAAGTAGCAAACTTGATGATAAAAAGGACTTAACGAACTACGGTAAAGGACGGATCGTTTAAGTAAACCCTAGACCTAGTTTTAACGTTTTAAGATTTAAAAGTCCAAACTTTACGGCTACACGGGCTTAGTCTTATCCAAAAATAGCCGTGGGAACGTTACGGGGTGGATAATATCATATTAAAGGTTTAGATGTTAAAAACATGAAATAATAATGGACTTAAAGTCCAAACATGTAGCTACAGTGCACCTAAGAACATGCAACCAGATCGATTACTTTTCAGTAATCGATTACTTTGAAAATCGATCACTTTTGACTCGCTTACAACCTTAAAATCGCATACATTATACTCGGTCACAATTCTGGAAATTGTTTACTTTGAATCGCTTACATTATACTTGGTTACAAAAATTTGGTTCGATCACTTTTGAGGACTCGATCACTTTTGACAATCGAGCACTTTTGGTATGTTCGCTTACTTAGTGTATTCGATCATTTTCGCTTACAATTGAGTCCGCTTACTTTGAACTCGATCACAACATCATCATCGCTTACAATATGGTTCGATTACATCTATGTAATCGATTACATGAGGAACTCGATTACACCACTATACTCGCATACAATGCATGAGTTCGATCACAATGAACTCGGTTACATTGAGTTCGGTTACAAGTTATGTTCAATCACATATACTTAGTCGATTACATTAAGACTCGATCACATTGAGACTCGATTACAAATGACTAGTCGCTTACTATCCAGTATTCGATTACATATAACTTGTTCGCTTACATGGATCCGACCCGATTACACTAAGGTTCGATGGCAGACTCCATTCGATTACAATGGGGTTTGATTCCATGGTTAATTCGAACACAATCGGCTTCATCGGCTACATGGTTAACTCTATTACATGGTCACTTGATTACAATGGGCTCGCATACAAGGATGTTCGAACACATGCATACCCGTATACATTGTAGTGCATATGTAAGTAGGTGATTGCATGGTCACACGAACATCCACCCATGATCGATCACATGGGTGACCCGTAAGCAATATAAACAATGGAGTGTATACGAGACTCGAATACTATATGCATGCAGGGTGCATTGGATAAACCCTAATACTAGACTCATAATAGTGTACGGGGAAAGGTTTTAATACAAGAAAGAAAAGAATATTCAAATAATTAAATACCATAGATTCAAATACACTAGGGTTTTAGAGAATAAAATATTCCAAGTAAAAGTAATCTCATATGAGGCTATTAGATTAGACCATACTTAGCCATTTTCGGCTGAAATACAAATAGGACAAGTATTGATACGTGTAACTTATATACAGTTAGCAGAGCTCAATTAAAGAAGGGATTAACAATTAACGGAGAAAGAAACAAGATCCAGGTGAGTTTCTAGCCCCACTTCCTTGTTATGTTTTCGGGGCTGTGTGCATACTCGATGTGATTAGTTAATACACTTACCTTAAGTGGTAAGTGTATGCCTTGTATGATTATGTATGAATAATGCTTGACTTTGCGTGAACGATCTTTGGATATTGCATGTACCGTCGGGTCACGAGTGATAGTTTGAAGATATTAATGATATGTATATAAAGTATGAATGATATATAAATGCAGGTTTGAAAGTTATGAGTATGAATGCATAGACAGGTATGGTATGGTAGTATAGAAGAAAGGGAACCGAGCCCTAATAGTTCTCGAGGCAGAAAAGGAACCGGGCCCTAAAAATACTTGAGGCAGAAAGGGAACCGAGCCCTAATAATTCTCGAGGCAGAAAGGGAACTTAGCCCATATAATTCTCGAGGCAGAATAGAATAATGTAAAGTAGGGTTTAATATAAAGTATGAAAGAAACGAAAGGAAAGAAAGAAAGAAAGTATATGATAATGTATGTATGAAAGAAAGGTAAGCAGGTTATAAATATGTATCTTCGGATGCGTATGTAGGAATATGTGAATGTATTGTACATTACCTGATTAACGAGAACTCATTCAGCGTAGCTGACTTTTAGTATGCACGCAGGTGAGTAAGATGAGGCAACTCGCTTGAGGGGAACATATGGCATCAAATTGAAGATACTGGTATCTTAAGGAAATTTTATGTTATTTTAAAGACTATGTTTTATGTTTAAACTACTCTGAATGTTTGTTATGACAAGATTTGAAAGCTATGTAATATAATCTGGTTGAAGTTTTAATATTCCGCGAATGTTTTAATTAACTCTGATGTGTAGAACTGTGTTTATGAGTAAATCCAACATATAAAGTAGGGCACCGGTAACGGGGCCTTACTAATCTATATGCCCACCGCTATTGTAAGCATATTATAGTATATCTCTTGAGATTTATTAAATTCAATTAAGTCGGTGAATTTTCAATGATGAATATCCAAGGATTTAAATATCTCATTACCATATATTAAGTCATATGTTACAATTCACACTTAGTGAATTTCCAAGGAGTTAATATGTCATTAACATATATTAATTCATATGTTACAATTCACACTTAGTGAATTTCCAAGGAGTTAATACGTTATTAACATATATTAATTCATATGTTACAATTCACATTTAATGAATTTCCAAGGAGTTAATACATCATTAACATATATTAATTCGTATTTACTGATTTCCAAGGAGTTACACATCACTTTCTTTTTTTATTTCATCTTAATATATTCAACTCGTTATTCTATTACCCTCTCATGATGTGATTATATATTTGATGTCTTGTCTTAGACTTTAATCTTCGCAACAACTCTCAAGTTGTATCTTATACGAAATTATTTTTTTTTACACTATCCATCAGAAATACATATGGATAATTAGACGACATTTACACATTTAATTTCAAAGTGTTATTATCTTCAACACTTTCATCATCCGTCATGAATCATCTCAATGATATCATGTTATATTATGTATACAAGTACTCCCTCAAATAGAAATCCATGCACACATATCTTCATATCCTTGTTTCACTTTTGAAACCATACTCTTGAACAAATATGTTCAAATAACATCAACTTGTTACAATTACTACACTTAAGTAGGAAAGCTTGAACAATCAATCTTGTTCACACAACACGAAGTTGTTGTCACCATAAAGTATCCTTGTGAACGTTATCTTAGTTTAACATATACTACTTTTAGCAAGAGTAACGAACCATTTTCTAAAAAAAATTAAAATATGCAAAACTTTGTTTAGAATCATTCTAAATCATTTCCTTAGTTTTACAAAATATTATATTATTAATATAAAAAAATTATAAAATAAAATACTAAACACTAAAACATCAAACAATTTTATATGATTTAGATTTAATATACATGAACTTAAACAGTTTCTAGCACACATGTCTAAAAAGACATGTTATAGTGCACACATTATAAAACTTAACATTTTCATATAATAACGTTTTTCAAAGGATAGAGTTTATAAAATAAACCATTTCTAAATGTTTCTAATGCACACACCAGAAAATTAAATGTTCACATAAAACATTTTCAATCGGTATGGTTTATAAAATAAACAATTTCCAACAAATACGTTAGAACTTAAACAATTATAACGCGCACGTTATAGGAAAGACAATACATACATGAACCATTAAACATTATGAAAAAACCTATTAAATTGTTGGTTTTCTAGTGTATATCCCAAAGATCGCTCCATTAACATCGAGCCAATGCTTGAATGATTTATAAGTTAATGGGAGGAATATGAACAGACACACGTGGAATCTTTTGTGCACTATTTTACCAAAACACACATGTAGATCTCACTATAATATTTTCTAACACATCCATTAGAAAATTAACGTTTACACAAAACGTTATAAATAAATCGTATCTTACACGCATGTTAGATATTTAATGTTTATAAGAAACGAATGGTTTATTCAAACCATTTCTAACACAATTGTTAAACACAAACGATTGCAAAAATCGTTAAACAAAACTAATAAAATCCCAACGGTTTTTCAAGATCAATTCTAACACTATAGTTAGAATACAAATAATTACACAAATTGTTTTCTAAAACCAAACGGGTAATCAAATATCACGTTTTGTAATACGGTATAGGATTTAAGATTGCATCATGATCTCTAAAATCCAAACACACCAAGTTGTACTACGCACATAATTTCCCAAAGGAAAAATATTTATAACACTATAATATCTAAAATATTTTTATTTCAAACCATTTCGTGAACTCAAAATCCTTATAAATAAGGTTCTAAGATTGTAGCAACAATATCACGAAATCTGTTTTAAGATTGTAGGACATGGGTCACAATAATATTAAAACTGATAAAATAAAATAAGTATAACGATACTCTCGTTATACAAGGGAAATATCGTAGTAGAATACTGTATACAAAACCAAAAATAAAATAAATATAGAGAACAATTTATATAGATTCATGTAGATGCCTTTGGTAAGAACTTCACCGGATACTTCTTGACTCGAGTCTTCCACACGTTAAGTATCTTCACGTTCGTCTTAGTTTTTTCTTGGTGCGGCTATAGATTCTTATTCTTGACTCAACTCCATTGTCTGCAACAAAACATGAACATAATAATATAGATTGAGCGTTGGTTGAGGAACGTATTCAATACGCTTCCCTTAAAACAGATTTTGGGTCTCTACTAAAAAGTCCGTATGTCTCCCAGGATACAACAGCCGAAGCAATATGTACTGCCGGGAAAGGCTACACGCCTGAGGTTTCATCGGGTATATCAGTGTTCTTGAAAATGAATAGGTTAGAATAATGTGGTGAAGGAATCAAGTAGAGAGTACTCATCTCTAACCATATGGATCTTTAAGTGAACACCTTTTTTTCTAGTTCTTTCAAATGAGGCACAAAGCCAACTAATATATTCAAGAGTTGCGATGATGAGGGTGGATGCGTGGAAGGCATGTGCCACACAATCATTATGCATATCTTATGGTGGGGTCCATTGGTGCATGGTTTCTACAAAACATAGGGAGGGAACGGTTTAGGTGAGGGTTTGGTTGGTGGTTTTGGGTATTGTTTTAATTAGTTTATATCTAATACCCACTTTGTCATATTTTATATAATACAATTAGTTAAGAAGTCTTTTGCATAAAACTAATTACATATCTGAATCCGTCATAAAATTAGCTTCAAAATCATCTAAAAATATAAATATTTGGAGTTGGTTTGGTCCAGGTCCTCACGGCATCTTGTACCAGCTTCTATCTGTTTAATTGCTAGTTTTCACGAATCGAACATCCTAATATTATGTTTATGACCAATACTTTTACTGAATTAATATTATTTTAGATCATTCTCGACGTTTTGGAAAATTTATGGACTTTTAACTATACTCGGGTTGTCGCCAGCATTCGTTTCACGCAGTGTTCGTTATACGACAAAATTTAACTTTTTGAACACAATAAAATATAACTCATATATTTTTGAAGTTTTTGGATTAAAATAACTTTAGAATATTTTATTCACATAACCACGGATTACATTAGTACTGGATTAGGCTTAAAAGAACCGGGTGTCACACTTATAACCTTTGAAACTTAAAAGCATATATTAAGTTTACATCAAGATGTTTTACCACTAGATTTGGCAATCATTTTGGTTTATACCTTTTCAGCACTTAATTTGTTGGTCAAGCCTATCATACGCATCATACAATTGAACTTACGAGAATTTTTAGTCTAATTGGTCCATGTGCTAGATACGTTAAGTCAACGTACCATCATTTCCCATAAGGTTGTGGATCAAATTTCTCAAATGTTTTATATTAATCAATGTTTTTGGATTTTTCATATATATTAAATGAAAATCATAATATTCTGTATTTTTTTAATATTTTCTCCCCCTAAAAATAAAACAATGAAAGAAAATAAAAAGAAAACTTGTATAAAGAAATAAAAGTGATCAACTGAGCGATTGAATTTCCGAAAACTGCTTTAGACCCTTTAAACCAAGCAAACAGTTGAATCTTGTTTTATCAAACGCTTTGGTAAAATGATCAGCGTTTGAAATCTGTGTGAATTTCTCTAAAGAGATTAATTTATTTTCAAAACAATCACGGATAAAGCGATATCGAATTTCAATATTTTTCGTTTTTGAATGGTGCACGGGATTTTTCATTATACAAATCGCAACGGAATTATCAATAAAATAGGAGTAGTAAAAAACTTCAAACCATAATCCCGCAAGTGTTGCTGGATCCATAAGACATGTGAACAGCAACTCGAGGCCGCCATGTATTTGGCTTCAATTGTTGAAGTAGAGACCATTGTCTACTTCTAACACAACAGGAAGCAAGCCGTTTCCTAAGAATTGAAAACCCACCATGGTTTACTTGAAATTGATCTTGCAACCTCTGTAGTCCTAATCTATGTAGGCTGTAAGCTCGAAACTATCGTCCTTGGGATACCAAAACCCGATGTCGGGATTACCCCTTAGATAGTGAAAGATTCGCTTAACAGCCGCAAGATGAGTCACTCGGAACTCGACATATACCTAGCACACAAACAAACAGCAAACATGTTTGAGAGTTCATGATTCATTATGATTCATACATTTTACGATCTAGTCTTATTATTATAGCTTGATTAATTATCAATTAGGTCACTGTCTGCTACTGCGTATTTTGAGAGAACAATTGAACAGAGTTTGGACACTTAGATTCAATAAATGACTAATTCGTTAATTAATTCATAGAATTACAAGGTATTTATAGTTCATCCCCCATTTGCTAAACATTCTTAGCGAATGAGCACCATACACTACGCCATTCGCTAAACATGCATAGTGAATAGCCTCTAATATACTAATCTGTATGCTAAACAGACTTAGCGTATGGCCTATGAAACCTATAACCCCATTCGCTAGACAAGACCTAACGAATGGGCATTCCATAATTAGAAAAAAGTCCATAGACTTAATACAAATAAATCAAAACCAGTTAAACAAAGACCGAGATGACTAAATATGCATCAACAAGATGAGTTGCTATGACGATTTTCTTAACTTATAAGTTAATATTGCCTATGTGATATTATTTAGATAAACTAGACAATTGCGCAGATGATTATCCATATAATATTATATTGGTAAAAGTAATATTGTTCCTAATGAGTCACAAATGAAACATTTAGCATTTAGCCTATCTTAATACAATTGGGCAGGAAAGTAATTTGTGAATATCTTTATCTGCTCTTAATGTGTTTGGTGCAAAATGATAAAGCGATCTCACTTCTTAAATTAGGTTTTTTATCTGACATTGAATTATATTTATTATTTATTTATCCAAATTTATATACATACAATTTCAGGAGAGTTTGGCATTTAGGTATTGTACACTGTGCTTTCCATGTTGTACTTTTAATCATGTTTTACATTTGTAAAGTTAGCATTGTTTGATGTACTGTTTCCATCAACGTGATTATGGTACACGTGTTTGGGTCGAATAACACGTGTTCTCTGTCTCTCCTTCTATACACTATACACAGTTACTTTCAGATTTATTTCCTTTCACCGTCTCTCTCTTCTTGAAGATGGCAGATTCGTCGTTGTCAATTGTCATCGACGTTGATTTCTACATGTTTCTTTCCTCCGCCGATGACCGTTGCCGCAGCATGCTGTTGCCGGGTTCAATTTCGAAACCCTAGGTGGCGGCGGTGTGGTGGTTGCGGTTGTCTGGAAGGGAATGGATTCGGAGTTATGTCCACTTGACGGTGGTGTAATGGCAGCGGTTCAATTCAGGGTGTTTGCCGCCTCAATAATCCTTTTTGGGTGAGTTCAGGAGTGCTATTTTGCGGTGCGGTGTTGGTGGAGATGATGTTCCGGCCGCCTGTCTCCGCCGTAACCTCCGTCCATTATTCCATTATCTTTGTAGACTGAAGCGGTGATGGTGGTTAACTTATCTACATGGTGGCGGTTCTAGAATCCAACCCGACACGGTGGTTGTGGTCTCGCTTGATGTGATGCCGGACTTAAAACGGACGTCTATGTTCCGAATTATTTTTCTATGAAATTTATCTTTTGGTTGTATTTTCTTATTAACTATTTTCAAGTTAGAAATCACTTGATTCCAATTCTTTATGCAATTTATCATGATATGCATTTTTTGAATGTGTCATATGCATGCTTTGACTGACAGGATGATGTGGAAGTCACATTGAGGTGAACATGTTTTATCTAACAGTGATATCGTCTATCGAGCAACATGTATACTTTCTCAAATTCCATCCCCAAAAACATATGGGAAATGTTCGGGTAATGTTATTATTATGGTTTCTATTTGATAGCTTGAATTGGTTAAACACTTTAATTGGGTTAAATTGGTCAATGTGTAAACCCGTCTATGCAGTTGATATCGCCGATATATCACCGATATATCAGTGATATATCGGTTATCGGTCGTTGGCGATATATAAATCAGAATATCAGTTCGGAATATCGATTCCGATAATATCAATGATATTGACCGATATTTAACCGATATTGGACTAATATTTGACCGATATATCACCGATACTCCCGATATTAGTGTTTTAAGTCTTAATTATCAATTTTTATTGTTCAGTATTAGTGATTTAGGTCTTAATCAATTCTTATTTTGCTACGATTGTTAGTGTTTTGCAATATGCAAAAGGTTAATTTGTTCATGGTAGTAGACTATACTGAATTATTAGTGTTAAATTGCTATATGTGTATATATATATATATATATATATATATATATATGAATTTTACATTATATTAAAGTTAACGAAATCCCACCGATATCTCACTGCGATAAACGATATCTCATATATCAGTCCTTGACCGATATCCGATATTTTTCCGCATTAACTGCTTAGAAACCCGTTGATTATTTAAAGTGGTGATGATAAGCTTTAAAGTTGACGATGTTTACCGAGCCTTTTTGGTTCCAATTTTTGATAGCTTGAATCAGTTAAACACCGTAATTGGATTAAACGGGTCAATGTGTCAACCTGTCGGTTACTTAAAGTTTTCTGAGCCTCTTTGATTCCTATTTGATAGGTTGAATTAGTTGAACATTGTACTGAGGTCATATATTTTTTATGTATACAAATATACAGAACTTTTGTTGCTGATATTTAGTAAAATTTCATAGTTTTTTAGTATCAATGCTACAACTTGGCCATCATTTGTATATTGCAAACAAATACAGACGACTAATATGGGCACCATCTATACTATTTTGTCATTTACATATATCTAACCACTTTATACGTAGCTTACATCAAATACAAGTACGTCATAAATAACATAAATAACTGACCATAAATGGTATTTACTGTCGCTAACACTCATAAAAAAAGTTGCAACAAAATTATACCAAACCCCGCCCGCCGCATCGCGGCTGGTCATCCTACTAGTTATAGTTATATTTTATAAAGGAAGAGTAAAACAAATAAGATCAACTCTAATAAGTGTGATAAAATTGGGTAAAGTAAAATATTAATATGTTTAGTATAAACCGTATTTATAAAAGTAATTTGCGAATGTTTAGTATTGCCTAAACATATATAATGATGTTTGCCTTATTAATATGGTATTTAAATTGGGTTTAGGTAGAAAACGTATTACACATGAATTTTACAATGGGGGTGGTGTTGGTGTGTGGCTTCTGTTCGTTGATGATCTTCCCATGAGCTTCTTTCTGGTACCCTCTATAGTTGAAGTTGTGTACCTATGAGTACAAGTATCAATATCACCTCATTGAAAAAGTTGTAGAGAAAGAGAAGTTAAAATGATCAAGTACAGAGGGAAAGGCCAAAAAAGGTTGTAGAGAAAGAGAAGTTAAAATTATAAAGCATAGAGGGAAAGGCCAAAAGGTGTTGTATGCATAAGACCATCCGCAGTCCAGCGTTTCCCCTCGCGTTTTGGTGTATAACGTCAGGGGCACCCCCCCTCCCCCGGCGTTTTGGGTAATTTTTTTTCCAGCATCTTCTATAAAACGCGATAAACGGCTCAATTATCAAAAAAAATCTATTATATTACCGTTGGAGATTGAACAGAAGTCGCTGCCGGAGAAGTTAACGGAATTAGATGATGACATCAGATGCTTGCGCTTGCTGAACCTGAGGATGACATTAGATGAAGAAACACTAACCGGACCCCGGACAGATTACTGGTAACCTGGGGGTTGGAGAGATGTTTCCCACGAGGGGTTAGACCCTTGGAAGATGGTTCTTCTGATAACCTGCAAAACAGACACCGTGAGCTCGTCACTAAGAAGGGGGGGGGGGGGTTCCTCCTTGTGACCACCCTCCGGCGTGAGAATCAGACTAGATTGCTCTTTAAATATAAAAGTATATTAAGAGATTGCTAGAGCAGATATCAGGTATAATATGATGATAATGTAGTAAGATATGATAAGATCAGATGGTCATACCATTTGTGGTATTTATAGCCGAAGGTAGGTTTCCAAAGAGGTATGGCCGGCTGCAACAGTGTTCCTGTTCCACCAACAGTAGCCTACGCACGTGTCCTGCTGGTAGTTGGTGGGTAGGTAGCGGCTGATAGTGACCAGACCTGCTGTATACTATTCCTTTTCCACCAACTGCCAGCTACGCACGTGGTATGACAAGAGTTGGTGAGTAGGCAGCGGCTAACAGTGACAAACAGTGTAGGAGCATGCTGCTCGCCATACTGTTGTCCATAAGCTGTCGTATCTTTAGTCAGATCTTTTTCCCATACCTCGTCAGGTACAGTACAGAAGATCTTCCTGTATCGTACGGACTGGCTTATTTGGGCGGGAGTATTCCCCCTCCCGCCCTTGTGCGGGATAGTTCCCGGCTTCGCTCATTCCTTCAGGTGACACTGAGTGATTGAGAGCTAAGTGCCTTGTGCGTGTAGCCTTGCTGCGCGGGTGGCCTTCCCTCATGGCTTGTATCCGAGGCTGCGGGAACAGGCGGAGTCCTTCACCATGGGAGGCATTTCCTGCGGGAACAGCTTGCGTACTGCGCGTAAGGACGTCACGTCTCTGAGCATGGTTGGTCCTGCGGATCCAGTTGGTTTCTGCGCAGACGTCCCTGTTTAAGGTGAGTCTTGCGGGTCCAACTGGGCTCTGCTGGGACCTACCTCTTCAAGTCCCCCCAGTCCAATGTTCTTCACATGCGTGTTTAATAAAGTGAGGTGAACTTTTGGACTTGAGCAAAGGGTTTTGAAAAGGGGTTTTTTAAGGTTTTCCATAGGGATTCCTCCCGCGGAAGTCCTTGTCACTTGCAGAAATTCCCGAGTTTCCTGCTTGGTCTTTGGGTATGATGCGGGCAGGTCTGTAACCTCCTCGCAAGTCAGGAGCGTTGAGTCCCACTTGTGTGGTCTTTCCATGAGGTTTTGGTAGTTTTGAACATAGTGATCAATTATGTTAAAACCACCAATTCCATCCTGGAGCTTCCAACAACGTAGTTCTCGACGTTCCCGCTATGCGGGGATGTTATTTCCGTTTACGCAAGCATTGCCCAGAAGATCCTTCTTGGTTTCAATTCCCAGCGGAGCGCTAGGTATGTGAAGGGTTTTGCCTTAACACTGTACCTGCGCTCGTCTTACGGTTACTTGCAAGGTATTCCTGGCGTCAATTCCCTGCGGGTGCTAGGTATGTGAAGGGTTTTGCCTTTACACTGTACCCGCACCCGTCTTATAGTTACTTGGTTGCCGAGGAATACTTGGCTTCAATTCCCTGCGGGTGCTAGGTATGTGAGGGGTTTTGCCTTAACACTGTACCCGCAGCCGTCTTACGGTTACTTGTTCGCCAAGATTTTCTTGGCTTCAATTCCCTGCGGGTGCTAGGTATGTGAAGGGTTTTGCCTTAACACTGTACCCGCAACCGTCTTACGGTTACTTGTTTGCCAAGGTTTTCTTGGCTTCAATTCCCTGCGGGTGCTAGGTATGTGAAGGGTTTTGCCTTAACACTGTACCCGCATCCGTCTTACGGTTACTTGTTTGCCAAGGTAAGGGGGGATTTTCCCGCTTACTTATTAATATTTTTAAATTTTGAATTTTGAAATTCGAAAGGTTGGTGGAAAGATAGGAACAGTCCAAACCTCTGAAACGTCGTGCGACAGTTTCTTCTGACTGTGTCAGGACGTGCAGGAAGTTATGGTGACGTGACATTATATGGTCATTCCAGACGCTTTTTACGGCGCGTGGGCGCGATTTTTCGGGCGCGTGGCCGCGAAATTACTGGCACACGTCCTGTCAACAGCTGTTGCCAGCCTGCTTTTTGCCACGTGTCATAGTTTCATTGCACCTTCGATTTCTCTCTCCTCCGCATTAATTTCACCGCATTAATTGCGATTAGTATATAAAGGGGGAGAGGCCTCTTTGTAATCCACACTTTCACCTCTCTTCTTCTTCTTCTTAGTGATTTCCGGCAAATACTCCCCTTTTTCAGGCAAGCATTTTCCCGAAATCACTTCTTTCTGCAAAAATGTCTTCTCATGATGCTGAAGCTGTAGCCGACGATAGGAGTACTGCTGGCGAGTGCCAGTGTGCTCTACCTGTCGATCAGTACCAGTATATCGTCAGGAAGTTCATGCTCGAGTCTCTCGAGCCTGAGTTTCCTGAATCCCACCAGACTGTGTACGATGCCCCCAGTGGCAAGATCGGGGTATATGCTGCATTCTTTGTTTATGGGAACCTTAGGTTCCCATTGACAAAGTTTGTGTACCGTGTCCTGGAAAGGCACGGGGTGCACCTGACCGAGGTGCATCCGATGGCGATTGCCAAGGTCCGGCACTTCGAGTGGGTGTGCCGGATTCTGGGTATTGAGCCCTACGTGGACCGCCTGATGACCTTCTATACTTGGAGGTGCGTCCAGGGGTGGTACACCCTGACAACCCGTATCAAGGGTTTGAAGATCTGCGTGACCGAGCGCAGTCTCCGATCGTGGAAGCGGGAGTTCTTCTACATCTCTGCCCGCGCCATCCCCATTGCTATGAAGTTCAAGAAGGGTCAAGCGCTTCCGAGTCTTCACGCTTCCAGCTACCAGGAGGCGGAATGGTTCGCGAAGATATCCCGGGTCCAATCTCCGGTTTACCGGTTTGCGGAGTCCGGGATGGTGCTGCTGGGGATGAGCCGGGTATGGAAGGAGGCGTCTCGGTTTCCTATCCTTCTCGAATACGGTTTGAACTCTATTCCTTATGGTATGTTTTGTCTTTCTTGCTGATATTAGTTTATTTTCTAACTGTTTCTTTTCTTTCAGAGGGGAATAATTTGGAGTCGCTCCTGTTCCCGCGGGAAGCTGACGGTCCCGTGCGGGTGGGCACTCGTGCTCTGGACGACAATGAGTTGCCCATCCTGGAGCAAACGGCGGATAGGTTTGTGGAGGTCTATCCGCCGGGCCAAGAGATCCTGAGCCACCGGCGGCCAGGTAAGGAGATATTCTATCCTGAACCCCTCAATGTTGTACCCGCTGCTGGAAATCCTTACATCCTGTCTTCTTCTGAGGAATCCGCAGATGGTCCTCCCCTTGTGCGGAAGAAGAAGGCTGCCGGAGGGAAAGGAAAGGAGAAGGTGACCTCCACGGCTGATCCGGTGCTTCTATCTGACACCGAGTCCGATAGTTGAGAGGTGGCGGGGAACCCCGGTGGTGAGAAGACCACTGCTCCGGAGGCTACGACTGTTACCTCCGGAGAACCAATGACAACGACGGTGACCGGCGTCAAGAGACCGGCCCCATCGGGCTTGTCCCCGCCCCTTCGTACGTTCAGGCTCAAGAAAACCCGTAAGTACAACATTCTTCTTTTTGTAGATTTATCACTTCATAAATTTATAACACTTATCTTCTTGTGCAGGCGTGGATGTTGACGCATTCCAGGGTGAAGTACCGAGTAGCACCTCTCCGCCGATGACGGTAGGCCTGGTCAGCCTACCTGAGGCGTCGACCCAGGCGCCTGCGCCTGGTCCCGCTGGTTCAGTTGCTCATTCTGAGCCGACTGTTCCAGCCGAGTTTACGCCACCGCCGGCCGTGAGTGCGATTTTTACGGCGTCCTTCACCGAGCCGGCGGTTACGATTGCTGCGGATTCTGCGGCAGCGACTGCGGCGGCTGCCACCATGCCCCCGCCACCGGCACCGATGGCCGGCCCATCAGGTACGCATGGGAGTACTCGCCAGTCCTTGCCACCTTCCCATCTGCCTGACCTTTTGGATGGGTTTCCTTTGGGTTCAGGTGATGGGTTCGGCGGTTATCGGCCTGTTATAGACCCTACAGGTGCGTAGGGTTCCTTTGGCCCTTTTTAACTTATTTTTATCATCTTTTCCTAACTGCTTTTTTGTTTTTTGCAGTGTCGGATTCCAATGAAGTGTATGTTCCGCGATGGAACATACGCCGAGGAACAACCCTTCGCACCCCTGTGGAGTGCGTGGAATGGGCTCGCCACGCTGCTCCTCATGGTGCGTTGGGGGAAGCCATGGCTAGCTACCAGGAGGGTAGGCTAACCAATGAGCTTCGGGTTCTCCAGGCCCGGATGCAGCCGCGCGTCGAGCTGCTTTGTCGTGAAAACGACAAGTTGAAAGCAGCTCACGCCAAGGACGTATCTCAGGCGCGTGCTCTTCGGGAGGAGAACCAACGATTGACCGCAGCTGCTGCGGAGAAGGAGAAGGCCTTCAAGGCCCTCGAGGTTGAAGTTCAAGCGCGACTCGAGGCCCGCTCCAAGGCTGCCCAAGCTGTTAACGAACAGCTTCGGCTGGCTAAGGAGACTGCGAGGAACGCGACTGAGAGGGCTACCAAGGCTGAAGCCGTTGCTGAGCCTTTACGCATGGAGAACGAGGAGCTCAAGGCCCAATTAGAGGCTCTCCAACGTGCTCATGATGCCTTGGCCATGGAAGATGCCAAGAAGCTCCAAGAGATCCTGGACCAGAGGGGCGTGCTTGACCACACAGAGCGGAAGCTTAAGGGCGTTGAAGAGGCTGCTGCAAAGGAAGTGCAACTTGCCAACCTCAATAAAAGCGAAGCCGAACGCGCCTGCACCCAAGCCCTGGTTGCCAAGGAATGGCTTCTTCGAGAAGCGTTGCCTCAGGTATTTTAGCTTTACGTCTTCACGCTTTCCTTTATTCATAGAAAAGGTGTGACACTTGTATTTTTCTTTGTAGGTTGTGCATCGTGTCTTCTCAGAGACATCCTACGACGATGCGATGAGCGCAGCCCTCAACGCTTCTCACGAGGATGGGGAACGGGTTGGCTTCCTGCTTGGTCTAGGGTTCGTTGAGAAAGGCTTCCCGCCTTCCAACTTCCCTTTGTACAATGTTGACACTGAAGCCATATATGACCAAGCAGTAAACCAATATGCTGCCTTCCCGCATCCAGTGGTGGAGAAGGTGAACCAAGTAGCTGCTGCTGATGATGGGTTAGATGTCCTTAAAGCCTTCCTCGAACCGCCCCGTTCTTCTGATGGAGCGGGTCCAAGTGGAGGCGGCCCTGAGGCTTGATCCGAAGATCCCTTCCCATTGCTAGGATAGTCTTGTACGGATGTATTTTATTTTTTTTTTTTATTTTTTTTTTTTTTCTTTTCATAGGCGGGTAGTTACCCAGCCATTCTTGTAATAATTCATTTGTGAAATATAAATCTTTTTGCGTATAAGATTGTTATTTCCTTCTTTGGGTTCCTTGCTTTATAAACTTATGACTTGCATACTTAGTTTAAATTAGCAATTTTCCAAGTGTTTAGAATAAGTTAACCTGTTGAACGTGGTTGATAATGGGTTAAAGTTTTGCTTCCTCTTTCGTGATTGTGCGGGTAGAACCGTCACTTGCACTTAGTAGGATGGCTAAACTTTAACCTTCATCTGACCTGCGTGTAGGTTTTCCTCATCTTTTGAGGATAAGTTAACCTTTGAACGTGGTTGATAATAGGTGTGAAGTTTTGCTTCCTCTTTCGTGATTGTGCGGGTAGAACCGTCACTTGCACTTAGTAGGATGGCTAAACTTTACCCTTATCTGACCTGCGTGTAGGTTTTCCTCATCCTTTGAGGATAAGTTAACCTTTGAACGTGGTTGATAATAGGTGTGAAGTTTTGCTTCCTCTTTCGTGATTGTGCGGGTAGAACCGTCACTTGCACTTAGTAGGTTGGCAAAACTTTACCCTTATCTGACCTGCGTGTAGGTTTTCCTCATCCTTTTAAGAATTTTGTTTTGAACCGTTCGACGCGCGGTTGTCAATAGGTTAGTGTTCAGTTTCCTTTAATGATTCATGCGGATAGACCGGCACTTTCATTTAATGAGATAATTGAACTCTTCCCCTTCAACTGACCTGCGTGAAGGTTTGCCACGTTATTGGGTTCTTGCGGGTAGGACCGCCTTCCCACGCAACGACTTCACGTAATGTGTGCCGTCACCAGTGTTGCATAGTTTAACCGTTCAACGCGCGGTTGTTGATAGGTTTTTGTTCAGTTTCCTTTAATGATTCATGCGGATAGACCGGCACTTTCATTTAATGGGTTCTGAACTTTTTCCCCTTCAACTGACCTGCGTGAAGGTTTGTCACGTTATTGGGTTCGTGCGGGTAGAACCGCCTTCCCATGCAATAACTTCACGTAATTATGCGGTGAAAACCGGCATATTAGTGTTCAGAAAAGTATAAATGTAAAATCATCAGCTTCGATGTTCTTAAAGAGAATCATTTCCATTAGAAGTGGCTCTTGGCCTTTTCTTTACAAATTGGAATTGATTTACATGCAAACTGTGTAAATGAGCTCCCTTCCATCATGTTGGGATGGGAGTGCCATCGAGCCGATACGCACCTGGTTCGGGATCTCGTTCTTTACGCAGCATGTAGTCTCGATATTGAAGCTGGAATTTTGATTCGTGTTTTCCCCAGCTTGGGTTCTACACGCACCTGCCTGCTCAGCTTTTATTGCGCCACGAGGTGCGCGAGCGTCCCATCTCTGACAAATGCTTCGACCATGTCTTTTACGTCTGTGCATTCTTCAGTGTTGTGGCCTTTTGTCTTGTGAAAGTCACAGTATTTGCTCCGATCAGCATCGTGACGATGTCGGATTATTGGAGGCTTTGGCCATGGGAGCTCCTCGATGGCGAATATCTCAGTGACGCTTTTGCTGAGCGGCGTCCATCTGGAGTTCCGGTGCGGGTGTGCATTATCCCTTCCGCCCAATCGATGTTGCAAGCCGGATGAGGTGTCAAAGTTTACCCTTGACTGCCAAATGCCTTGCTTCCGCTTTTTATTTAGTCGGGCGGTGAGGACGTTGTCTTCCCTCGTCTTCTGAATGTAGAGATTTGTGCTCTGTGGCAGATCTCTACCCAGTTGCTTCTCCGTTTCCGCATAGCGTTTTGCTGCTGTCATGATGGCATCCCATGTGGATGGCATGCCATCTTTACCCGTTAGGGTGCGGATGAGCTCTGGGTCGTGCGCGCCCTGGATGAAGGCAGCGCGAACAAGATCTTCGCTGATATTGCCCAAACTTAGCTTCTTTGAGTTGAAGCGAGTGATGAAGTTTGGCAGAGATTCATCTTCTTCTCGTATGCATTTGAGGATTGTCCATTGCTCCTCGGTATACTTCCGTTGCTGGCTGAAGTGTTGGCTAAACTTCTGCTGGAAGTCTGCCCAGTCGTAGATGTGGTTGACCGGTAGACGATCAAACCAAGCTCTAGCAGCCCCAACAAGCGTCATTTGGAACATGTAGCACCACGTGGGTTCCGTCCAATTGCTGACGGTTGCCCCCGCTATGAACCTGTTCAAATGATCGTCTGGATCGGATATACCGTCATATGTGCCTATGTTAGGCATTTGTTTTGCACTCTTTGGGGCGATTGCTTCCGCAATGTCCCTTGCAAACTTGGACGTTCCTGCATTTGCAATGTTTGGTCTGAACGTTTTGGAGAAGTCTCGTGGACTTCCACCTGTACTTTTTGGTTTGAAGGCTTGTCCAAAATGCCTTTTCGGTTGGGATTCCATTTCCTTACGCTTCCCTTTTGCCCTATGGCGAGGGTTCGCGTCGGAGTCGGATTCCTCCGAGTCATCCAAGTAATCTTCGAATTCGTCAGCCTGTTGGACGGAACGCAGGCGTTCGTCCAACTCAGCCTGGAATTCCTTTTGTCGTGCCTCCGCCCATGCCTTGACTTCATCGAGAGTTTGGCGGGGGAGTCTTCGTTTCTCAACCTGGGTATCAGTGGATCCTAGTAGGCGATCATTTACTGCACTTGCCCCAGCCTGAGTAACTGGGGTAGTGTTCGTAAAATTTACTTCACTTGCCCCGGCTTGGGTAACCGGGGTAGTGTTTGTAAAAACTGTGTTACCGGTGTTCATCCCAGTAGCTGGGGTTGTGGTTACCGGGATTTCTCTAACCATCTTTTGTAGAAAGTTTGAAAAAACTGGAGAAAAATAAAGTTCTAGCTTTATGCACGGATGGCGCCAATGAAGAAACACTAACCGGACCCCGGACAGATTACTGGTAACCTGGGGGTTGGAGAGATGTTTCCCACGAGGGGTTAGACCCTTGGAAGATGGTTCTTCTGATAACCTGCAAAACAGACACCGTGAGCTCGTCACTAAGAAGGGGGGGTTCCTCCTTGTGACCACCCTCCGGCGTGAGAATCAGACTAGATTGCTCTTTAAATATAAAAGTATATTAAGAGATTGCTAGAGCAGATATCAGGTATAATATGATGATAATGTAGTAAGATATGATAAGATCAGATGGTCATACCATTTGTGGTATTTATAGCCGAAGGTAGGTTTCCAAAGAGGTATGGCCGGCTGCAACAGTGTTCCTGTTCCACCAACAGTAGCCTACGCACGTGTCCTGCTGGTAGTTGGTGGGTAGGTAGCGGCTGATAGTGACCAGACCTGCTGTATACTATTCCTTTTCCACCAACTGCCAGCTACGCACGTGGTATGACAAGAGTTGGTGAGTAGGCAGCGGCTAACAGTGACAAACAGTGTAGGAGCATGCTGCTCGCCATACTGTTGTCCATAAGCTGTCGTATCTTTAGTCAGATCTTTTTCCCATACCTCGTCAGGTACAGTACAGAAGATCTTCCTGTATCGTACGGACTGGCTTATTTGGGCGGGAGTATTCCCCCTCCCGCCCTTGTGCGGGATAGTTCCCGGCTTCGCTCATTCCTTCAGGTGACACTGAGTGATTGAGAGCTAAGTGCCTTGTGCGTGTAGCCTTGCTGCGCGGGTGGCCTTCCCTCATGGCTTGTATCCGAGGCTGCGGGAACAGGCGGAGTCCTTCACCATGGGAGGCATTTCCTGCGGGAACAGCTTGCGTACTGCGCGTAAGGACGTCACGTCTCTGAGCATGGTTGGTCCTGCGGATCCAGTTGGTTTCTGCGCAGACGTCCCTGTTTAAGGTGAGTCTTGCGGGTCCAACTGGGCTCTGCTGGGACCTACCTCTTCATCTTCCCATGAGCTTCTTTCTGGTACCCTCTATAGTTGAAGTTGTGTACCTATGAGTACAAGTATCAATATCACCTCATTGAAAAAGTTGTAGAGAAAGAGAAGTTAAAATGATCAAGTACAGAGGGAAAGGCCAAAAAAGGTTGTAGAGAAAGAGAAGTTAAAATTATAAAGCATAGAGGGAAAGGCCAAAAGGTGTTGTATGCATAAGACCATCCGCAGTCCAGCGTTTCCCCTCGCGTTTTGGTGTATAACGTCAGGGGCACCCCCCCCCCCGGCGTTTTGGGTAATTTTTTTTCCAGCATCTTCTATAAAACGCGATAAACGGCTCAATTATCAAAAAAAATCTATTATATTACCGTTGGAGATTGAACAGAAGTCGCTGCCGGAGAAGTTAACGGAATTAGATGATGACATCAGATGCTTGCGCTTGCTGAACCTGAGGATCCATCGCCGGAGAAGTTAACGGTTGCCGATGATGGTGGGATTGACGGTGGCGGTTCGTTGACGGTGGCGGTGGGATTAGGGCTGGAGACTTCTTCTCGATCTTCCGATTAGGTGGGATAGACGGTGGCGGTTTGTTTAGGCAGATGAGGAGGATCAGTGGGAGTGTTTGTGTTTGTGTTTGTGTTTTGTGATTGAGATCTGGGTGATTGTTTAGGCAGATGGTGTTTGTGTTTTGTGATTGTGATTGACTAAAAGTATTTTATATATAAAAAGTTTTTTTGTTTAATTGTATTGTAAAAAAAGCAAAAAAAGTGTAGGCGCCACGTGGCGCATAATGCCCGGGTGTGGGGCTTTATGACTACACCCTGTTTTTGTATAAAGCCATAACTCTGACTGTGCGTCACGTGTCGTATAATGCCTGGTAGTGGAGCTTTATGACTACACATGGTCTAATGCATAACAGAGGAAATGCTCATTAATTGCTCGCTTGCATGTTTGGCTACTGACATTATATGAAGAATAACACCCCCTTTTGTCAACCGACAAATGTTTTAAGCTTACTTTGATATGCAATATCTCAGATATCCCTTACTGGTGCCGCAATTATGATACAATACATACGACACGTTATATATCGTAGTATATACTGTTTCAAACGTTATATATTGTAGTATATACTGTTTCGACTATTGTACCCTGGGAAACAGACGGAGTCTTTAGTATAGACCCAAAATATGTTTTATGGAACCCGTTTGAACACGAATCCATAGCTACAACCGTCAACATTAGTTTATTCGTTCTCGTAGCAAAGGATCATACAAGAAGATGCAGATCAAGATCTCGTTGAAGACTAAACAAATGATCGAAAATATGCGATTCAAGGAGTTTAGTCGATGACCAGTGTGATGAAGACATAAGACGAAGCTACAACATGAAGTACCCGATGAAGGCAACCCGATGAAGGCACCATATCTTATCAATTTTGAATATAAACACGTGTATATTATTTTCATTTTATTTGATTTTGTAAACGGTATTGTACTCGTACATTTCTCATTACTAACGAGAGCATCGTTAGCGTTTATTTTATTTTTAATAAAAAAGTGACTCATGTTCTACAAGACGATGGTAAAATGGATTCTTAAAAGAAAACCAGTGGCTTCAGACCACGAGGGAGTTGATATCGATGGTGACGGGATCGTCGTGTAAGTATATAAATTAAATTCTAGATTGTGATTATGTTAAATGCATCTAACATGTTTTATGTTTTGATATTGAAACAGTGCTGCTGAGTTCATTTTATATAAGTTAAAAGAGAAGGGGAAAATTAACCAAAATGACATCACACCTATCATGGATGTGTATAAAACCCTTTATTTTGGTACAACCGATACGTTACCTGGCGATGATTTGTTTTCCCGGTAATAGTTATCTATGCCATATGTTATAACTCACTGGTTATCTGTGTAAGATGATGTTAGTAACAAAATCTTAGAACCTAAAACTAGTTTATAGGTGGACGTGTTATTTAATGTTATAATGCCATAATATTTTTTTTATGCATTTTTAAAGAGAATAGTATTTGTTTAGTAACTTCATAATTTTTCTCCATAATATTGTGTCCCACCCCTGGGCGTTATACGCCACATGCCGCCTAGTCATAGTTATGGTTTTTTACAAAAAACAAGTGTAGTCATAAAGCCTCCATAATTTTTCATAACTTTGTTTATTTTTTTTTTTCTAATTCTTGTGCCTTCCACCTACGTTATGTACAAAACACCACCAAAAAAGATTATCCATAACGCCTCTATAAAGCCTGGGGGCGGTGTTCCCAGGATTTAGAACCCCATAAAGCCTCCATAACCCATCCACTAGTCTTAGAATTAAAAATTCAAATACAGATCTGGACTCTCATTCTCTCTCTGCCTACTCAAAAGCCTCAAGATCAATTCAAATCTGGAATCACTCACCACAAACTTCAAACCATTTGTTTCAATTTTGTGTGGACAATACTTTTGAGATTTTCTATCAGACAACCTATTTGAAATTTCAATTTGGAATTGGTGATAGCTTCTAGATTTGTCTCTTTGAATATATTCAATTAGCGTTTCTCTGTTTGTTCAGATCCGCTTTCACATTTTTAAGTAAACCTGCAGTGCCACCGCCGCCGCTTCTTCTTAGCCGTCACAAGTCGATGTCGGAGGTAAGGCTGACGTAGGACTTGTGCATGATTCAGTTAAAATATACTGAAAAGACTAACAAAAGGTACTTATATGGCCTAATTTCATAATTTCGGATCTTTTTTATGATTATGAATATGATATGATTAAAATAGGAGGTTTGTTTACCTCGCTTGTCCTTTGATATTTAACTTCAGGATATTTCATTGCGTTGTTCGGTTTTAGTGGTCACCAGAAGATGGAGATGATCCTGCAACAATGCAGTATACAAAATGCAGATTTGAAGTGTTAAGTATAACTTATTGAGAGGGCCGTCTCCGAGAATTTAAATACCCCGAACGAGCCCAAATAAAAAGGCCCGTAGGCCTTAACAAATAATGAAATTTATAAGCTAATTTTTTTAAACGATGATTAATGTTATAATAAATACAACAAAATTATAATATGAATCTAATACCCAAATTTTTAAAACCCTAGAACTTAATGCTTATACGAGTTAATACAAAATTTATAAAAACTAATATTTGGGTTGTACTCGGCACACCCCATACACCCCTTAATATGGGGCGTATAGTGCAATACGCCCCATATTAAGAGGTGTTTGTCTTTTATGCTGTACTTAATATGGGGCGTATAGTGTAATACGGGCCATATAGGGTACGATGTGACAACCAAACAGGCATAGGTTGTCACATCGTACCCTATATGGCCCGTATTGTACAATACGGGGCATATAAGTTCAGTATCTATATGCCGCGTATTATACAATACGGGCCATATAGGTTCAATTTGAATAGTTAAGCCATATGGCTCCTCCTTTCATCTCTATATTATATATATATATATATATATATATATATATATATATATATATATAATATAGAGATGAAAGGAGGAGCCATATGGCTTAACTATTCAAATTGAACCTATATGGCCCGTATTGTATAATACGCGGCATATAGATACTGAACTATTCAAATTGAACCTATATGGCCCGTATTATCATACACAAATACATGAACACATAATTCACTATCCCCTTTCGAGAATCAAAACCAAAAAAAATATAATGTGGTGGTTCGACAATTTGTTTCCTGGCAACGAGGAAGAGCCGGGATACGCGCCTAACGATCAGCCTAACGCTTCGGGATTACCTGATTTGAACCAGGTTTCGTTGTATATTGATATAATATAAATTTGCTAGTTTGTTTATAACTAAGATATGTTACCATTACGTTTTTCAGGAGTATCACCATTACGATAGTCGACCTGAACAGTCTTATGATCAGCCTAACACACCCGGGTTACCAAATTTAAACCAGGTAATATACGTTTAATATAAAGTCGTCATTTAAATTTTAACTAATACATGTTACCATTACGTTTTTCAGGAGTATTTCGCTTACGAGAGCCAACGTAAACAGTTTTACGGTGATCCAATGTACCAGTCACCTATTGGCGGGTCGGATTATGGAGCCCAGTCGTCTTCTTCGTACCACGTACCAGTAGAAGTTTCACGGTATAAGGAGGGAAATGAACATGTTGGGGGGAACCCAGATGATGAAGATAATTATGATGATGATTATATACGCGAGCCGACGGTTTCGTATAAAACAAATAATGTAAGACATCATATTTTTTGTTTTAGTATTATTATTATTATTATTAGTGTTAGAATTTATTATTATAATTATTATATTTATTATTATTATTATTGTTAGGATTAATTATATTATTATCATTATTTAATAATCATAGTTATTATTATTATTTATAATATTTATTTGTAACTGGTTTTAGATTTTTGAGTCTCGTAAAGAGTTGGAGGAATGGACCAAAAAGAGAGGACGAGATCATGGGTGTGTTCTTGTGGTCCAGCGGTCAAGGACAAACAGTGTGAACCTTGCATGCAATCGTGGAGGGGATCCCAAACTGAGGGCCACGATTAGGCGTACCGGTAGTATCAAAAAATGTTGTCCATTTAAACTCAAAGGCAGGTACGATTCGTCAGGTAGATGTTGGAGGCTTGAAGTGGTAAACGAGACACACAACCACGATCCCATTGTTTTTGAGGCGGGGTACGTGGAGCTCCGGAAAATGACCAACGATGAACTTGATCTGGTTGCGAGGTTATATCGGAACGGTTTGAAGCCCCAACAAGTTCAAGATGCCGTAAAAGCCCAGTTTCCCGGTTGCCAACCATCACTCAACGATTTATACAACTACTTATATAAGCTTAGAGCCGATGAGAGAATTGGCGATACCCCCATGAAGGTAGTTGAAAACTTTCATAGTTTTACTATATATATATATGTATATATAAAAATTTGTGTTTATAATATTTATTAAAGTTTTATTTAATCCAATGCAGGTACTTGAACACTTTTTCGATAAAAATGGATTCGTGTACTACACCCGGGAGAATGCTTCCAACGACAGGACAGAGGATATTTTCTTCTGCCATAATAAGTCGCATAAAATGTGGCGTGTATTCCCTGAGGTGTTGTTGATTGACACGACGTACAAGATGTCACACCCCGAAAACCTTAACTTAACACAGCGGAAGTCTTAACTTTAATTCGCCGGGTTATGACAGACGCCGATAGTCAACAATAATAAACAATTAATAATAAAAGCATCATCTTTTATTATAAGGAAATATTTTACAACATCAGAGTTTACTACACGTGCTAATTCAAACACCCCACGCTCTCATTTCCATGCCACCTCGAAACCTTCACTTTCCTGCAAAGCATATTTAAATAATTTTTGGGTCAACACGAAGGTTGGTGAGTTATTCCTGAGAAGAAAAACTTATTATATAAATATAAACAATTTATATATAAACAACACATGAATATAATGGTGTACGGCCATTATACTCCCAATTAAAGACCGATCAAACACGGTACACACAATAACGAAACCCGCATTTTACCTTTAAGCACAAAAAGCGTTAGTTGTAGACTAGCTACGAATACAACGCGTGTATGACTACCAATTTGATAACTCGAAACGTACCATACTCAAAATATTCCCACTTTTAACCCAACGCGAATGGAAGTGGGGGGCGTCACCCCGATAGATCTACCAACATTTCTGTGCCCGCCGTCCGGTTAACAATTATTTAACCAAATTGATTCATCCCACAATAACGACAATTTGTAGTATAATGCGTTTTCAAAACATATATATATAAATACGAATATAGATATACAATATGCTTTTCGGAGGAAGAACTCACCTTTGATTTCAGGTTTTTGAATAAACGTCCGTTCCTATATTAGTACACGTTCGTTAAATATATATATTCTTATTCTAAAAATCCACACAAGCACATAACGCACAAAGTTTACTACTTATAATCTTATAATTCTATACTTAAAAATATAAACAAGTAATAATCAACTAATAATTGTTTTATTTAATAATTTAATTTAATTATTAAAATTTATTACCTTTAGTTGCTGGAGTGTTTTGAAAAAATTCAAGTTATCATTTTATTTAAAATTTTGACTCTATAATAATCGGTTTTGTCGGTTTTGCAGGTTTCGTCGGTTTTGAGCTTAAAAACGAACCGGTTGCCCTTTTTATGAAACTTTTAGTTTTAAATTATCTAAAACACTTTTTATATGGTTTTTAGTCAAGTTTTATTGGTTTTTCAATAAAAATGTTTTGGTTTTTATTTTATTTCCAGTTTCTTAAAAATGCCAATTTTTAATGTTTTCGTGTCGGTTTTCGCGACACGAACCGTGTTGATTTAAGTTTTGCTATTCTTGACTTTTCTTATACTTTAACTTATGTTAAATATAAGAATATTATGACTTTAGGAGCTGTTTTAATTCAGTTCCAAAAACTCATGTCGGTTCACCTTAAAAGTCGAACTTTTTCGGGTTCCATATATTAATATTCAACTAAAATCAAAAACTTTGGCTAAAAATATTATTCCTATATATTTACCTTACTAATTAATACACGATTTCGGTTAATATAATTACTAGATTAGTCTAATTTTTGGCGGTTGTCACATTCACCCATCCTTTTAGAAATTTCGTCCCGAAATTTAGGATGTAGTGCTGGTTTCGGTTTCTTCTGGGAAGAGGTGAGGGTATTTCGCTTTCATTTGATCCTGACGTTCCCACGTGAACTCGGGACCAAGTCTTGAATTCCAGCGAACCTTGACAAGCTTAATCCTGTTACGTCTTAGCTTCTGGATTTTCCAGTCCAAGACTTCAACAGGTTCTTCTACAAATCGAAGCTTATCATCAACCCTTATGTCTTCAATAGGAACAATCAGCGATTCGTCAGATAGACATTTCTTCAGATTGGATATGTGAAATACGTCGTGTATTCCACTGAGTTCTGAAGGTAGGTCTAGTCGATAGGCTACCGACCCTACTCGTTCGGTAATTTTGAACGGTCCAACGTAACGTGGGCTAAGTTTTCCTCTTTTACCGAATCTGACTATGCCTTTCCAAGGTGATACCTTTAGTAACACTTGGTCTCCTACCTGGAATTCCAACGGTCTCCTGCTTTATCCGCATAACTTTTCTGTCTATCGGCTGCAGCTTTTAACCTGTCCTTGATTTGAAAGACTCTGTCGGTGGTCTCTTGGACAATTTCAGGACCTGTAAGTTGCTTTTCTCCGACTTCTGCCCAACAAAGGGGAGATCGACATTTTCTTCCGTACAAGGCTTCAAACGGTGCAGCCTTAATACCGGAATGGTAGCTGTTATTATAAGAGAATTCAGCTAAATGCAGATAAGTATCCCAACTACTTCCGAAGTCAATGATACAGGCTCGCAGCATGTCCTCCAATGTTTGGATAGTTCTTTCGCTTTGACCGTCTGTCTGGGGGTGATAGGCGGTGCTCATATCTAAGCGAGTTTCTGGGGATTCGTGAAGATATTGCCAAAAACGAGAAACAAATCGACCATCTCTATCAGAAATGATTGAGACTGGTATTCCATGTTTGGCTACGATCTCTTTCAGATACAGCTGAGTTAACTTCTCCATATTGTCTTTTTCTCTAATGGGTATAAAATGAGCGGATTTAGTTAATCTATCGACAATAACCAAATTGCATTATAACCTCGCGGCGTAACTGGCAGTTTGGTTATGAAGTCCATGGTAATATTATCCCATTTCCACTGAGGGATCTCTGGTTGTTGCAGTAATCCAGGCGGTCTTCCATGTTCAGCTTTCACTTTGGAACATGTCAGGCACTTGCTGACATACACAGCTATGTCTCTTTTCAAGTTAGGCCACCAATAATGTTCTTGGAGATCTTTATACATCTTGGTTGATCCTGGGTGGATCGAATATCCAGACTTATGCGCTTCGTCTAGAACAAGATTAAGCAGATTTCCATAGAGTGGTACCCAAACTCGATCGAGTAGGTATAGTGTTCCATCATACTTTGTGACAAATTCATTTTCAAGTCCTCGCAATTTCTCAAACCTTACATTTTGCGGTTTCAAAGCTTCACGCTGTGCATCACGAATTCGAGTAGTAAGACTCGTTTGAATCGTCAATCCTAATGCACGAACACGCAGAGGCTTTTCTCTTTCCTTTCGACTCAACACATCAGCCACAACATTCGCTTTACCCTTGTGGTGACGAATCTCACAGTAGTAATCATTGAGTAATTCTACCCATCGCCGTTGCCTCATATTTAGCTTTTTCTGATCAAAGATATGCTGGAGACTCTTGTGATCAGTAAATATTGTACATTTGGTTCCATACAGATAATGCCTCCAAATCTTAAGAGCAAACACAACAGCTCCCAATGCCAAATCGTGCGTCGCGTAGTTCTTTTCATGCACCTTGAGTTGTCTGGACGCGTATGCTATCACCTTGTCTTGTTGCATAAGCACACAGCCAAGACCTAAGCGAGACACATCACAATATACTACAAATCCATTGGTACCTTCTGGTAAGGACAAGATTGGTGCACTGCACAACTTTTGTTTAAGCAATTGGAAGGCTCCTTCTTGTTTTTCTGTCCACTCATATTTCTTGTCTTTTTGGGTTAATTGGGTTAAGGGTTGAGCTATAGAAGAAAAATTTTCAATGAATCTACGATAGTAGCCAGCTAATCCTAAAAATTGTCGCACTCCAGTGGGGGATCTTGGTGTCTCCCAATTCTTAATTGCTTCAATTTTTGTTGGATCAACTAGGATACCATTCTCATTGATTACATGCCCTAAAAAGTGAACTTCTCGAAGCCAGAAATCGCACTTGGAAAATTTGGCATATAACTTCTCTTCTTTTAGCAATTCTAGAATCAGTTTTAAGTGTTGTTCATGTTCTTTCTTGGTTCGTGAGTAGATAAGTATGTCATCGATGAATACTATCACGAATTTATCCAAGTATGGCTTACAAACTCTGTTCATAAGATCCATGAACACAGCCGGTGCATTCGTTCGGCCAAAAGGCATGACCAGGAATTCATAATGGCCATAACGAGTTCTGAAAGCGGTTTTAGGAACATCCTCTTTTGCAACACGTAACTGATGATACCCGGATCGCAAGTCGATTTTTGAGTAATAGCTTGATCCTTGCAACTGATCAAACAAATCATCAATTCTCGGTAGTGGGTACCGATTCTTAATAGTAAGGTTGTTCAGTTCTCTGTAATCGATACACATTCGAAAAGAACCGTCCTTCTTTTTCACAAATAAGACTAGAGCTCCCCAAGGTGAGAAACTTGGTCTTATGAATCCTTTGTCTAGTAATTCCTGGAGTTGGTTAGATAACTCCTGCATTTCCGATGGTGCTAATCTGTACGGAGATCGAGCTATCGGTGCGGCATCTTGAACCAGATCGATTCTGAATTCGACTTGACGCTGAGGAGGTAATCCAGGCAAGTCTTCAGGGAAAACTTCTGGAAAATCCCGTACTACAGGAATATCCTCTATCTTTCGCTCTTTAGCCTTTGTATCGACTACATTGACAAGAAAAGCGGGACATCCTTTCCTTGACATTTTGCGAGTCTTTGTGATACTAGAGAGTTTTAACTCGGTGTTACTCTGATCACCTCGAATGCTCAGAAATTGACCGGTTGGGGTTGGTAAACGAACTAGCTTTTCGGAGCATATGATTTCAGCACCATTTTTGGATAACCAATCCATTCCTACTACTATATCAAAACTGCCTAACTCTACGGGTAAAAGATCGATTGAAAACCTAAGGTTTTCTAACAGAATATTGCAGTTTCGGACAATTTTACTGGTTTCAATTAGCTTTCCGTTGGCTAATTCTATTGAGTAATTATTGTCTAACTTGCTTGGTTCAATACCGAGAAGGGGTTCAAATTGGTCAGAAACAAAGCTTAAATCTGCTCCAGTATCAAATAGTACATAAGCATAATGATTATTAACGAGAAACGTACCGGTGACTACGGATGAGTCTTTCCGGGCCTTTTTCGCGTTCATCTCGAATGCCTTGCTCTTAGCATTTTGTACTTTGAGTTTGGGGCAATCATTTCTGAAATGCCCGATGACACCGCTTTCGAAACATTCGAAAGTTCGGTTTCCTGAACCGGACTGGAAGTCCCTACAGTACTGAGTCTGGTGTCCAAATCGATTGCACTTCAGACATTTCCAACATTCCCCATAATGACTCTTTCCACACCTGTTACAAATGGATCCTTGTCCTGATCCTCTTGCGTTTGCTGCAAACATTCTTCGTGCTCCTTGGTTTCGTTTGAACTGTCCTCCTGAGTTACCATTCCACTTTTGTTTGAGTTCTCCGGCTTTCTGATTTTCGGTAACTGTTTTTCGTTCAGGTTCGGCGGTAGTTGCTTTCTTACCGAAGTCTTTCAGAGTTCCCATATGAATTGCATTATCAGTTAAAGATTTTGCCAGCTCTCGGGCTGACTGGATAGTGGTTGGTTTGGAGGAGGTAACCAATCCTCGGATCTCGGGAGCTAAGCCCCAAATGTACCTCTCGATTCTTGCATATTCAGGCGTAACCAGTCGGGGTACTAGCCGTGCCAAAGCGTTGAATCGGGAAGTATATCCTCCAATGTCAGCACCTTCCATCTTTAACTGCCAGAATTCGTATTCGATTTTCTGAAGTTCGTTTCGGGGACAGTATTCCTTTAACAACATTTCTTTTAGTTCTTCCCAGGTTAGACGGTAAGCGGCGTCTTCTCCACTCGAGTGCCTCATCACGGAATGAACACACTCCGTATTTTATCCGTTCGAGAGGAGTGCAATCACTGATTTTCATTACAGACTCCATTTTCTCGATCCACCGGATAATTTCCAAAGGTCCTTCGGCACCGGTAAATTCTTTCGGTCCGCAACCTTGGAAAATTTTGTATGAGCACCCACGTACCGTGCTACCTGAGGGGTTATCGTTTAGATTTTCGGTTCTAGGTGTTTCTCCATTCGAAGTATTAGTTGTATTTAGGGGGTTTTGGCTTGCGATGCGATTAGCCTCATGTTGCTCGAGTGCCGTATTTACATGTTGAGCGATTAGCTGAGCTAACTCGTCTTGAGAGGAAGGTAATCCGGTTGCTTGATTATTAGTGGATCGTCTTGTTTTTGGCGCCATGTTCTTTTTAGAAAAATATAATTTTGGTTAGTTTTGGAAAAATGATATTTTTCTAAGTTGTAAAGAATCAAATAGCATCATTAATAATACAAACATAAATATAATCATCAAATAGTGGGATTTTATAATGTACCAAAATACCAAAAATTAGGTGTACTTACCTACACCTTGATCACCCACCTTAATTCTAGTTCTTACCACAACCACACAAAAATAACAACATGTTCCAAGGTTAAGTTACATCACCACTACCATAACAAACATATTACCCAAAACGCCCTACTACATCTAGTGAAGGCTCATCAAATAGCCTACGCATGGCTCTATCATCTCATTCTTCATCTCAAGAACTCCTACCCTGGCTTTTGTCATCAGTCCCTGGTTCTTCAGTTCGTTCACAAACTGGTGCATCGCATCACGAGTTTGGTCATCAAGACCCTGTTTATGCTCGATAGCAAGCACACGGTTCACCATGTTATGAACGATGTTCTCGTAGGCTGAGAACTTGGCAAGAAGAACCATAAGTAGCTCGTGATCAGAGGGTTCCTCGACCACAGGCTCCGGTGCGGGAGGCGGTGGTGAAGAGGGTGGGATCACAGCTAATGGGAGTGCAATGACAAGGGCCGATGCATCACGGGTTGCCCTGGTCCTTCTTCGAGTGTACACCTTCAAGGGTGTAGCTCTCGAATTAGACCCGGCATCTCCTGATGCAACTACCGGACGCCACTCTACCGGTGATAGTGGAGTACCGCTGCTACTAGAGTCGGAATCAGATACGATCGCCACAGAGTTCGTCATCTGAATAAACATATCAATTTAAGTTAGTAATAATCAGTTATATATATATCCTTGTTACCTTTTCGTTTCGAGAGGAGGGAAAGGAGCGCGTGTTTGAACATACCGTTAAAATTTAGAAAACTTTATATTTTCTAATTCTCTATAACTGTTGGCTCTGGTACCAACTTCTGTCACACCCCGAAAACCTTAACTTAACACAGCGGAAGTCTTAACTTTAATTCGTCGGGTTATGACAGACGCCGATAGTCAACAATAATAAACAATTAATAATAAAAGCATCATCTTTTATTATAAGGAAATATTTTACAACATCAGAGTTTACTACACGTGCTAATTCAAACACCCCACGCTCTCATTTCCATGCCACCTCGAAACCTTCACTTTCCTGCAAAGCATATTTAAATAATTTTTGGGTCAACACGAAGGTTGGTGAGTTATTCCTGAGAAGAAAAACTTATTATATAAATATAAACAATTTATATATAAACAACACATGAATATAATGGTGTACGGCCATTATACTCCCAATTAAAGACCGATCAAACACGGTACACACAATAACGAAACCCGCATTTTACCTTTAAGCACAAAAAGCGTTAGTTGTAGACTAGCTACGAATACAACGCGTGTATGACTACCAATTTGATAACTCGAAACGTACCATACTCAAAATATTCCCACTTTTAACCCAACGCGAATGGAAGTGGGGGGCGTCACCCCGATAGATCTACCAACATTTCTGTGCCCGCCGTCCGGTTAACAGTTATTTAACCAAATTGATTCATCCCACAATAACGACAATTTGTAGTATAATGCGTTTTCAAAACATATATATATAAATACGAATATAGGTATACAATATGCTTTTCGGAGGAAGAACTCACCTTTGATTTCGGGTTTTTGAATAAACACCCGTTCCTATATTAGTACACGTTCGTTAAATATATATATTCTTATTCTAAAAATACACACAAGCACATAACGCACAAAGTTTACTACTTATAATCTTATAATTCTATACTTAAAAATATAAACAAGTAATAATCAACTAATAATTGTTTTATTTAATAATTTAATTTAATTATTAAAATTTATAAAATTTATTACCTTTAGTTGCTGGAGTGTTTTGGAAAAATTCAAGTTATCATTTTATTTAAAATTTTGACTCTATTATAATCGGTTTTGTCGGTTTTGCCGGTTTCGTCGGTTTTGAGCTTAAAAACGAACCGGTTGCCCTTTTTATGAAACTTTTAGTTTTAAATTATCTAAAACACTTTTTATATGGTTTTTAGTCAAGTTTTATTGGTTTTTCAATAAAAATGTTTTGGTTTTTATTTTATTTCCAGTTTCTTAAAAATGCCAATTTTTAACGTTTTCGTGTCGGTTTTCGCGACACGAACCGTGTTGATTTAAGTTTTGCTATTCTTGACTTTTCTTATACTTTAACTTATGTTAAATATAAGAATATTATGACTTTAGGAGCTGTTTTAATTCAGTTCCAAAAACTCATGTCGGTTCACCTTAAAAGTCGAACTTTTTCGGGTTCCATATATTAATATTCAACTAAAATCAAAAACTTTGGCTAAAAATATTATTCCTATATATTTACCTTACTAATTAATACACGATTTCGGTTAATATAATTACCAGATTAGTCTAATTTTTGGCGGTTGTCACACAAGACCAACATATACGACTGGTCGTTGGTTCAATTTGTTGGTGTGACGTCGACATCAAAGTCGTTCTGTATTGGCCACTCATTTATTATTAGGGAAAAAGAGAAGAACTTCACATGGACACTCGAGAAACTAAAAGAATTGCTCGAGGATTGTATGGAGCCACGGGTGATACTGACTGGCGCGGACCAAGCCCTTATGAATGCGTGTGATGTAGTCTTCCTTAATGCCACCAAAAATTTATGTAGATGGCACATCTCCGAGAATATAAAGAAAAGTTTAAAAGTCTATATAGAACAGATATCGGGGAGGACTTCGCGTACTGGTGGAAGGTTATGTATCAGTCTCCGACGATCGATATTTTCGACTACAATTGTACTCAGATGCAACGCCATTTAGAAGAAATGGACAGACGCGGTAATGTAACATCCCGAAATTTCCAAAATGATATTAATTATATTACTTAATAATAGAGAGAAAGTTTACTCGGGTTATTGGGAAATAAATAAATAGAGTAGGAGTTGGTATGGGTCGGGCTAGTGTTAGGTAATGGATATGGGTTATGGACCTGGGTTATGAAAGAAGGAAGGAGAGTCCATGGGCTTAAGCCCATGATCCCTAAATATAAATACCATTAACCACCATTCCTCATTTCCATACACCACCAAAACACACACGACCCGAACCAAGATCCGAAGGCGAAAACCCGAGCTTGTTGGTGCTGGAACGTCGTGACGGACCAAAACAACATCAAGGCTTAACCGTGTTCGTAGTTCGACTCGTTCAAGGTACGTTTATAGTTAGAAATCGTTCGTATAGGTTCGGTTTGATTTGAGAAATGATAGTTCTGAGTTTGTATGGTAAAAACGAATCCAACAAAGCTAATCTTACTGAAAATGGTTATGATTTGATGGGTTAATCGATTGATAAAAAGAACCCGTAACCTATATGCCTAAATCGCACCCTTTAAACATCGATGTTAGGTCGATTTGATGGTTGGGGTTTGTAGGCGCTGGTCAGACGATTCCGTGGATACCTAAATCGAGTTATTTGGTTAAGAAACGAAGGATTTAAGAACGAACAGTAGCTGCAGACGACAACTTCGCCTGCAAGCTAAGTTCGCCTAACTGTCAACTTCGCCTGAAACTAAGTTCGCCTGATGGCAACTTCGCTGTAAAGCTAAGTTCGCCTGATAACTTCGCCTAGAGCTAAGTTCGCTTGAGGTTTAACTTCGCCTAAAGCCAAGTTCGCCTGATAACTTCGCCTAAAGCTAAGTTCGCCTAAGGTTTAACTTCGCTTAAAGTCAAGTTCGATTAGAAAATAAATTAAAAATCTAATGAAAAATGTGTTAAGACAGTTAATGGAAATAAAATTTTTCCAAGCTGACCTGGCAGCTCGACCCCAGCCAGGGGCTCTGCCCCTTGGACCCTGCTAGGGGCTGCCGCCCCTAGACCCCGCTGCCAGGGGCGCTGCCCCCGGACCCCCGTTCGTTGTGGGTCATATAAAGATAGAAATACATTATGAGAAGTGATAGTTAATTGATACGTATACTTGTTATTCAGTCAGCCGTGCACAACTGAAGAAAGGGATTACGATTAACGGTGAACGTAACCGTGTTCAGGTGAGTTTCTAGCCCCATTTATGTGTTACGTTTTCGGGGCTGTGTGCATACTCAATATGTTTGTTAATACACTTATCCTAAGAGATAAGTGTATGCCTTATGTGGATAATGTGAAATGTATGAATGATTGCTTGATGGTACGTGAACGATCTTCGGATATTGCACGTACTGTCAGGTTGTAACGCTATGTATAAGGTAAGTATGTTATGTATGTTTATGTGTATGAACATGATAGAGATAATAGAAGAAAGAAATGATAATGTATGGTTGTATGGTTACGAAAAGGGGTACCGAGCCCTAATAATACTCGAGGTATGATGTATGGTTGTATGGTTACGAAAAGGGTACCGAGCCCTACTAATACTCGAGGTATGATGTATGGTTGTATGGTAACGAAGAGGGAATCGAACCCTACTAATATTCGAGAACTAGGGAACCGAACCCTACTAATATTCGAGGAAAGAGGGTACCGAGCCCTAATAATACTCGAGGAAAGAGGGTACCGAGCCCTAATAATACTCGAGGAAAGAGGGTACCGAGCCCTAATAATACTCGAGGAAAGAGGGTACCGAGCCCTAATAATACTCGAGGAATGTAGGGCGTAATGCTCTTTATAACGTAAGATATGAAAGTAAGTTAATACAAAAGAAAGTAAGAAAGTATGAAAGTAAGAAAGTATGAAAGTAAGAAAGTATGAAAGTATGAAAGTATAAAAGTATGAATGAAAGGATATAATTTTATGTGTATGGTATGATTATGTGATTAACTAGAACTCACTCAGCGTAGCTGACTTTTAGTATGCACGCAGGTGAGTAGATTGAGGCAGCTTGCTTGAGGAGACACGTGGCACTGAACAAGAGTCTGGCATCTGAAGACTTATGATGTTTTAATTTTAATGTTTTAATGTTGAAAGACAAAGGATGTTTTGAGACAAGTTATGAACTGTGTAATGTTTTATGAAAGTTTTATATTCCGCGTAAATGTTTTAATTAACTCTGATATTTAGAACTGTGTTTATGAGTAAATCCAACACGAAAGTAGGGCTACCGGTAACGGGGCCTTACAGGTAAGTGTTTCATGCGTATACAATTTCTACTACAGTGGATAAACATTTTATTTACATTTTCCTTTTATTTTGCCAGAGGTATGGTATTATATTTTTAACAACTGGCTGGAGCCGTACAAACACAAGTTTGTAGCTTGCTGGATTGACGACCACCGAAACTACGACGAGCACACAACAAACCGTGTTGAGGGTCAGCACGCAAACTTGAAAAGGTACCTCCATGGAACCAACAAAACGCTCGACATAGTTGCGAGGGGTGTCCTTAAACTGGTTAATAGTCAAATGGCGGAAATCGGTGGAACGTTTGAAGAGTCCCGTTCGAAGGTCATGGAAGAACATCGACGACACGGCTGGTTAAAAAAGTTAATTAATAGGGTGTCGATTAAGGCTCTTCAACTGATTGTAAACGAGTACCATTTGATAGAGAGGATGCGTGACGGGGGAGCTTCGTGCGGCCACCATTTGTTTACGTCAATGGGTTTTCCGTGTGCTTGTCGATTGGAGGGATACATAGGTGAAAACAGATGTATTCGACTGCAGGATGTAGACCCATTCTGGCGACGGTTAAATTTTGATCCAGCGTATCCGCAAAATGAAGAACCGGACTATGAAGCAGGGGTAGAGAATATCAAGAAAACACTTTCGTCAATAACCGACCGTCATCAAAAGAAAAGTATTTTCTCGAAACTGATGTCAGTTTTTCCAGGAAAATCAATTAAGAAAGAGCCCGAGAAACGAGAGGACCCCAAAGGGCGTCCAAAAAAACAGGATCCCCCGAGACACAGCTCCTACACCCCATCCTCTTCCCATGTGCCCACACACGAAACCCCCACCCATTCGCTGTCTCGTTCGATGTCCTAGTCTAAGTCACGCTTTAAAATTCCGGGCGGAGGTCCTAAGACGAAGAACCGTTCTTCTATTGAGAAACTGTCGGGACGTCACCTCTTCACAGGTGCCCACCTCGGGTTTCCTTTAATGGATTCTCCCGGCCAAGTACCGTTGATAGAAAGGTTTAAGAGCGTTATTCCCTTTTGGGCGCATCCGTTCGTCTCAGACATCAAAGACGTAAGTCCATACGGTAATTGTGGATTTCGAGCAGTCGCTGTGGGTTTGGGGTTAACTCAGAAACACTGGCCTGATGTTCGGCAAGCATTGATAAATGAGATGGACACACACGAAACGTTTTGGAGGTTACATTTCGACAGAGAGATTGATGGTCGTTATGATTTGTGGCGTAGCGAACTTGACTGGTTTAATACGGTTAAACCGGCACCAAATACTCATTGGTTCCACGTACCCCCTCATGGACACTTGGTTGCTCAGACATATGGGTGTGTTTTGATCAATCTACATGGCACTGACAATCAATCCTATTTCCCGACGAGAGACGGTCCTAACCAGTTGCCTGATATTCCGGTTATAGCCATAGGGAATGTTGGAGGTAATCACTGGATCTATGTAAAATTGGAAGGGGATTTCCCAATGCCGTGGCCAGTATCGAATTGGGCAAGGTACGCGCAACTGGATGCACTAGAATGGCAAAAGGTTTTCGAAGACCGCATAAACGAGTATATTAACATACGTCAAGCTTGGCACGTCCCGCCTATGCAATTTTATTTAAATTGACATATTTATGTATAAAAAGTTGGACTATCGTTATGCATATTTCTGCATATGAATTGACATAATTCTATAAAAAGTTGTACGAGTGAGTGTGGATAATAATAATAATATTTATTATTATTACAATAATAAATAATTATAATAATAATAACAATATTTAATAATAATAAATAATTACAATAATATTTAATAATAATTAATTACAATAATAATAATAATTACAATAATAATAACAATAATAACGATATTAATAATAACAATAATAATAATAATAATAATAATAATAATAAGCAAAAGAAGATGTATATGAGGGGGATAAAAGGGGATATATATATATGCCCCATATAATATTATACAGGGCATATGATGACCCATTTAACCCCACGTCTACAAAAGATTGCCCCCATTTAACCTAACCTCATTTAAACCCAAATTTCCACCCTATCGCCGTCAACAACACCACCAGCCCTTCCCCGTCGCCTTCATAACCACCACCGTCCCCGTCGCCAGTCAACACCACCACCAGCCCAGTCAACACCGTCGCCGTCAACACCACCACCAGCCCAGTCAACACCGTCTCCGTCAGCCCCCTCATCCCCCGTCTCCGGAGTCCAAACCACCACCATTCCCGTCAACACGCCGTTAGTATTAAAAGGTATGTTATTATTGTTGGTTTACAGAGTGTGAATGGTTAAGATTATTGGGTAGTTTGTTATTTGTCGGGTTTTTGTTATTGTCGGGATGTTGTTATTGTTGGTTTACAAAGTGTGAATGGTTGTTATTGTTGGGTAATTGTTGGTTGCTTTGATTTTGGGGGCATGGACTCAACAACATGTTACCCTAGGTAATGGCTTCCAATTGCTAGATTTATGGTTTGAATTAGGCTTTAGTAACTTAACAAAGACTGTTTGTGGAATTGGGGGTATTGTTGCTGTACATATGTTCCCACACAACAGCTTTTCTTACCTGTTCATTCAATAAGTTACAGATAAGATAAAATAATCAATATGATTCCAGGCAGCTTTTTGTTGTTAAAGGGCCTGGTTACAGCTAGGATTTTGTTGGTACCATGGCGCCGACCAGATTGCTGGTCAAATTTGGTTGATAACGTGTCAGGTTGTAGATTTGCATTTTGTTCATTGCAGCATGCGTTTTGTAATCTATCAGCAGGTTGCATTTTGTTAGTAATGTGCAGTTTGCACGGTTAATTATAATAAACATTATAATTTAATTTAATTTATTATTATTTAATTGTTACAGATGGAGGACGAGGTGGAGATGGAGATTGAGCATGAGCAGGCGCAGGAGCAGGGCCAGGTGCCGGGGCCGGTAGAGGGTGACGATATACTAGCTGGGTACCAATATCTATAGTTTCAGGCCGATAGCGACGATTCAAAAAGGTATCTGCGCCTCCGAAAGCTGACACCGCATTACAACACGGTCATAAGTTTGCCATTTTTAAGCAATTGTGGCGCAGAAGATCGAGCGGCCGAGTATGTCATAGCGAATACACCGTGGAGTCGATGCTTTAATATGTCTCACTCCGCGCACCGAGAACTCGCATTGGAGGTGTACTCAACTATACGTGTTAGGTAAGTATTTTTTAAGTTATATATAATATATATTATATTATATTTGTATTGTATTGTATTATTATTATTATATTATCATTGATATAGGCCGAGAGGGGCGGGTGCGGATGAGATTCCGATGAGGCAGCCAGGTGCCGACACTAGTCATTATGAAATTTATTTCCGTATGTTCGGGGACGACATTCACCTTTCCATGGAGGAGTTTGCTGTTATGCTCGGTTTATACACGCCGGCGGAGGTACGACTTCCGCTTTACACAAATAGCATCCACCATTTACCCAGTGACTATTTGCGGGTTTGGTGGGGGGCGATTAGCGATAAGCCTTTCGGGAAAAAGGCTACAAAAGCCAGGGTCTCCGATATCAGGGACCCGTTGCACAGGTACGTTATATATTATCATTTATATTAAATTGTATGTATTTAAATATTATATTATATTATATGATATGATACTATACTATACAGGTATCTTCATCGCCTTATTGCCAAGTCTGTCACGGGTCGTAAAGAGGGCACGGAGCACTGCAATCTCCGTGATCTATTTTTTGTGTGGTGCCTGTTGACACACACACACACTGCAACCTCGCGCGATGTTTTGTAGATTATTTTGCTGGTTACTACCACCGAAAAAGACTGGGTCGTTGATGGGTGGCCCGTACGTCACCCAGCTTGCGATTTCGTTGGGGTACGGAAAGCAGGTTGATAATTTACGTATCCCCGCGATCGATCCGCGCCCGCTGGACCAATCCCGCTGCTCGAGCATGCATATCGTGAAGTCGTTTGTAGGACCTGACGGTGCACAGATATACCGTCTCGTGGCCGGGCAGTCGGCGCGCGCCCGTCCATGTGCCTTTAGTCGAGCCTGCCCCGATAGCAGCAGCGGAGGTCCAGATTATCGACAAGTCTGTCGACGAGGTGGAGGATGCAGGTTGGGACACAGATGCAGATGCCGGTGTCGACGCATATGAGGTACGCTTATTGCATTATCGTTTAAAGTTTACTTTTAATTCGTTTATTTTATTAATTAGTTATTTTTTTATATTAGCCACCGCAGCAGCACGTCCCTCGTACTTATCGGGCAGTGCGTTTGGATGCCGGCACTGACGCCAGGTTACAACGCATGGAGCGAGGAATGCTGGAGATGCATCGGATGCAGCGGTTGACGCTACAGACCCAACGTCGGATTGGCTGGGTCGTCAGTTTCCTCGGCGCCACTCAGCGTGGTGAGAGGTACGAGGTACCACCTCCACCTACTTTCGGCCACGAGGCGAGCACGTCGGGCGTTCGACGCGGACGGGGCGACGACGTGGACGACCACGTTGATGTTCATGATGCGGCGTTTACGGCCTCTGGCATCGACGACACATCGACGACACGCCGTTATTATAGTTTGTATATTTTTTGTACAAACTCGATCTTTTGTATATTATAATGTTTTGGTTTGATGTATATACGTGTTTATTGTTTTGTTAAAAAAATTTTGTTATAAGCAATACAAATTTTAAAAAAAATTATTATATAAAAAAAAGAGAACAAAAAACAAAATTAAAACACAAAACTAAAACTTAAACATAATAAGAAAAATGAAAAAACATTAAAAAAATAAAGTACAAAACATAATAAGACAAAAGTTGGTGGGGTTTTTTAAAAAATCACTCAATATGCCCTGTATTAAGCTATACGGGTCATATTGAGGGGTTTTTTAGTAAAACCCCATGGTGTCTCTAGTAATCCCCTATTTTAGTATGGTTGTAAAAATTCTGAGTAAGCTTCGAGCTAGTCCTCACCCTACCACCCCTACTAACGCTAGAGATTACTACAATGCTGATTATAGTAGCTATATTATTTTCAAATTACACTAAGTATAATTAAAATTTCCATCCATCAAATTGATATACTTGAAACTAAATTATTTTAAGTGAAATAATAAAGAAACCCATACACATTAAAAATAAAAAGTATATAAAGAACCTTAAATTTAATTTTTATCATATTTATCTACTTGAGAATTAATTGTTAAAATATGATGAAACAAGAATTGCATTTGCATGCTTTTAGCTGTTGGTTAAGTGTAAAATGTGTTATTGCAGGCTTTTAAGTTTACTTTAACCTTGGAAAACTAATAAAATAATTTTTTATTCATTTTGTTAAACCCCAAAAATAGCCACATCAATATGTTATTTAAACTTTATCATCGTCTTTTTCATACTCCCGCCACTGCAACTTGTCTCTGATGTCTCTCGCCGGAAAAAAATTCCGGCTATGTTTAGAACTTTTCTTCACTCTTAAATTTTCTGGTTCCACACTTCCGTCGATGCTCAAGATCTTTTATATATCAAACATATATATGTATAAAAAAGGTTGTGCCCCCGAAACTTACGTGCCCGGCCGATGGTGCGGCTCGCACACCCTTCGGGCCGCCCCTGCTTATTGATTTTCTTATATTGTAAATTACTAAATTATAACGATTATTAAGATTCTTGAGGTATTCTCGTTATTTTAGCTTCATTCTTTTAGGCACCTACTGTAACAATGCTTGTATCAGATTTGGATTTGGACACAATATCCATTGTTCGGTCTTCAAATTCTACAAAATTATTAGTTTATTACTTAATTTTTATGCCCTGAGTTCATTTTTGACAGGTTGATTTTGTACCAAACATTTGACTATTCTCTTAAAGCACCATCATTACTTCATGCTTGAATCCCAAACTTATTATTGAATGGTACTTCAGGGATTGCGGTGATTTTTTCAAAACATGTAGATTATGTGTTTATGTAGTTATTGATTTATTGATTTTCCTTTTTAGGTTGGAACTGCAACCAATATTTCTCCACATAATGTTGATGAGTTGGTGATTATTTATCTGTCTTAATAGTTAATTCTTACTCTATATGCCAGAGTATATTTATTAGTGTCATAACAAAAATTTCTTTTCAAGTTTTTGTTTATAAGTTTTATACTCATTATATCTCCTTGATTTCGAAACAACTACAAGAATTGCTGGAATCTATGCACGGACCTCACTTTCCAACTGGTTAATTATAATAGAAATCTTGGGTATTATTTCTTTTAATTTTTTATGTAAGATGTGTTGGTGATCATGTTTCAATTTAAGTGTTAAATTGTTTGTTAGTTACATCTTTCCTGTTAATATATAATTCCTATATATGTTGTTACCATTGTGACAAATCGGAATGTTCATATTTGTTCCTGTATGTTTGTTTAAAACCTTAACATACAGTTTACTAAACGTACTGTACTTTTGCTTTTAGAAAGTAGGTATTTTGAAGGAAAACTGCTTTGTGTAAATTAAATGGATTGATCCCGGACTATAAATGAACGCAAACACAACATGTTCGTGTTCGTGTGTTTAACTTTAACCAAACAAAGGTCGAACACGAACACTTGAGCAAACTGAGTTTTTTTGTTCGTGTTCATTCAACGGTTCACGAACGAACATAACTAAACAAAGATAAACAAGCAATACTGAGCTAAAATCGATTTCATGTAAATGTGAATAGCAATGTGTTGGGTATAAAAAGTTATTAAAACTAGACTATATTGTAATGGACCTATCAATTTAAACGCACATATTAATGAACAAAATTTTGGTTCCTGTTCATTTACGCGCGTTAGTTTAAAAAATAAAAATACAAGAACAAAGAGTTCTTGTTCGGTTAAGAACCCGAACATAAACTTGAAGTCCGAATTAACCCATTATTTGTCTGTGATCCATGATACAAAGGTTGGGTGGTAGATTTGGAGGCCAAAGTTGGACTGTGATATCTAACGGGCCACATAGACTAATCTATAGGATTTAACTAATAAACAAACAAGTTTTTCTTCATGTTCGTTTGTTTCGATAACGAGTGTTCGTGTTCGTCTATGTTCGTACATATATAATATTAATGAATGGTTCACTAACGTGTGTAGTTGTAGTATGATCTAGATAGAATGAATTAGTTGTCACTTGTCACTTAAGATCTGTTTAATTGTTTTACTGAATCAAATTTTAAAGTATAATAATTTTATAAGGTGTTAATATAGTGCAGGTTTGCTGAACTAAAGAATTATTTAAAAGGTGACATGTTCGTACAATGATTTCATAACTGCATGTTTGTTCATACAATGTTTTACATGATTTTGGTGTGGCATATGACCTATTGGAGCTACTTTTGTTTATTTCGGCTTGAAAAAAACTTTTATTAGTGGATTGGGAATTACTTAGCAATTATGTGTTTTCACAATCTTATTATATGGTGTTTTTTACAATTATATCACAATGCTTTTTTATGAATTGTGGTGCTGGTCGTGGCCCTAGGTGACAGTTTAACAGGTGGCCTCAGCTGTAAAGTTCATTAGAGAGTGAAAGTGTATTATCTAATATTTACTTATTATATTTAAAATTATGTTTATGGGACAACATTATATTTTAGTTGTGTTCTGTTGCAGAGAATGCGACTCATGGTAGGACACCATCCATTATAAAGATTAAAATAAATTTATTTATTTATTGCTTATGAGGAAATTTAAATACGTAAATTGAATGCTAAAATTTGTTATGATGTCTCGATATTGAATGATAAATGTCGTTTTGAGAATACAAAGTTGCGTAATTTTTTTTACCAAGTTCGTTACTTAATATCGTGTAACGAAAATATCATGATAAGTTAGAATGACCGGCATTGTAAATCGAGATATCACGAGCAAACGATTTTGTCTTTAAAGTAAAATTTCAATGAAGTTTTGCATGAGAGTTTCAAGAAAATTACAAGCTATTAGTTTGTGGCTTTCTTGAGAAATCATAGCAAAACTATCATAAGAATTTTAAAACGCGGAAAATCGTGTGATGTAAATTTTTATTTGCGAAAATTCATAATTAACCAAAGATTGCATGACGAAAGTTGTTATGAAAATAAATTTTGGTAGTGAAAATTTTACCACGTGTATTAAATAGTGTGGTGTAATTTAAAATGTCGTGAGAAGTTTAAATAATTAAAATTTTGAAGTGATCGTCCAAAATAAACGGAATAGTTATAAAAATAAACTTTCATAAAATTTTACACAAGGACTTCAAAGACAATTTAAAATTTATACAATAGGAAAGTTTACTTGAAAAGTTGAGGTGAAATTTATCATAAAACCTTCTTAATATGATGAAATTCATATAATAAGATTTTTGTTTGTAAATGGTCTTAATGAAAATAAATGGCATATTAAAAATCATTATGAATAGATCAAACTATATATAAACATATATTTATTTTATTTTTCTGACTTATATCGAAGAGATTTTTAATGAACGAAATTTGCAATAAAAATCCTTGTGAAATTAAAATAAGAAAATTGATGTAAAACTTTACCATATAAAATCGAGATATAAAAGAATTATTAACAATAAGAAAAATATAACATTTATAAATGAAGACTTGTGATAAGAATTTATAACAAAATGAGGAAAAATGGTTTAAATTTTTGAAACTTAATAATAATGTTTTAAGATTTAAAGGCGGAAAAATCGTGCATGAACCACCATGACTTGATATTCCGACACTAAAAACCTTTATTACAAAAATACCATGTTGGAGTCTAAACGTGTGCACGTACCACCGCGTCTTTTTCATGTCTTCGACTCAAATAACTATTGTAACAAAAATAATAAATCAGAATACAATGTCATGTCAAAACGCTAGTCCACGTACCACCGCAGTTTTATTGTTTTGAAACCGAAAATTTGGATGGCGAGCGGAACGCTTGCATTCGACTACTTAAAGTGGTCATCTCATTTGAGACAATCTTTAAGGAGATTTGAAACAACGGGATCCAAGTTAAGCTCGTGATCCATAAAACACAATAAAAACTAATGTTTTTGCGTTTTAAGGTAAGGATACCTTGGAGTACTATGAAAGTGTGTGTATGTGTATATTTATGATTTGATAAAATAAATAAGTATATAAATAGACATGTGTATTGAACAATCAAGTAGGGTAAACATGTATAGGCAACACGTATAAGGACCCTAAAATAAAGACTATACTAGGTCGTTACGTCTAACCACCTATCCTATAGTCTTGTGGCTCTGATACCAATCTGTCACACCCCGACCAAAGGCGGCGGGACATGCCGGGGTGCAACCGATTGCCCAAATACACAAGACACTATTTAAAGTGACAATATTTAATTAACTCATTTTATTTCAACATATCAATAAACAACACATCTCTCCACACAAACAAGTTGAATACAAGTAGCAATTATATTGTTCGTTTTACTAATATCCTAATAGTCTTGGTAATGTTGTCGTCAAGTCCTCAAGTAAACAAAAGTCAAACCTGTAACATTTCATAAAATAAAGTTTGTCAACACAAAGGTTGGTGAGCAATTCATAAGTTTGAGCATATAGGTATATAGTAATAAAAAGCCACAAAACTTGTATACGGAACAATAAATAAAAGCCATAATTTGAATAAATCGCTAATAGACTTACGTTAGCGAAACCTGCCATAAGAGAATACCAGATGGGTTCAGGATTTAATAGAATATCGTTAATTGCATTACGTTAACGGCACCGTGCCATAAGAGAATACCAGATAGTTCACGGATTTATCGACTTCCACCAACCAAAAGCGATAAACACATAGGCAAATAAGCATAGAACACCAAATCAAGCAAGTATTTAAGTAATGTATACAATCACGTTTGTGGATTTAAGATTCAAGTAAATAAAACATTTAGTTTGATAAGTATGAAATGTCACCCCAAAACGAAAGATGAAAAAAGGGGTATGAAAGTACTCACCTCGATTGACGAATTGAGAAACTAATAAGTGATCGACATATAGAATGCTTGTAAACGAAACGAACGAATCCGACTTGAAAGCTAATTGAAAACGAGTAAATAAAATATATTAATGAACTTGAACTTTAGTTGAAATTACATTTGAAGCATTAGACAAAAAGGTTCGGTTGTTAATCGAATTACCGGTTAATTTGTTAACGATTATGGACTCGTACTTAACTGATGATTTAAAATGAAATAACATTATTTAATTGGGCTTTTAAATAGCTAAACCAACATTAAATAGAAGCGAGAAGGGTTTTAAATCAAGAGCTCGGTTGTATAAAAAAATGAACTGATAATAAAGTTTATAATAATATTATTAATGTTAAAGATAGAAATGATAATAATGATTTTAAAATATGCTTTATATATATATATAGATATATAAGATACTGATAATAACAATAACTATTACTGATAATGCTAATATCGTAAAATAATTATAACAATAATTATTATTAATAATACTAATAATAATAGTTAAAGAATAAAAATCTTGGTATTAATTAAAGTGTTGTTGATAAAAATAATAATAAGTAATACTAATAGTAAATTATGATACCACCCTCGATGTCGGTTCGAGTTCTAAACGAGTTCACAAAATAAATATAATAATGTTATTGCTAATAATAAATGATAAAAATATAATTTTTAATATATAATAATAATATGATCTTTAATAATAATATTAACAACTTTAATATTTATAAGAATAATGATACTAATAATAATATTAATAATAGTAATAATAATACCATGCTAAATTTTGATTTGGTTTCTAAACGAGTTCACCATACTAAAGATCTATTAATAAATAGAACATTTATAGCACTAATAATTAGAATTAATAATGATATACATTTTTTTTATAAAGAGTTATTTATAATAATAATAATAATAATAATAATAATAATAATAATAATAATTGTTAAAAATAATGAGTCTTATATATTTAAATAGTTTTATACTAATTATACGATTTTTAACAACGATAACACAAAATCGGTTTTAACGTGGGACTCGAACTCGGGTCTTGATGAGACGACTCAAGAATCTAACCCCGAAACACAATTTGTTAACAATCCAATTCCATAATTTAAATAACAATTTAAAACAAACTCTTCCCCACAACATAAACACCCAAAAGCCTAAACTTATTACCTTTTAGAGATTCGTATGGTCGCCGGAGATTAAGGCTGTCGGAGCCGTGCCGGAAAAATGAACCGGAGAGAGAGAGTGTGAGAGAGAGAGAGAGAGATACGAGAATGGGATAGAGAGAGATACTGGAAAGAGAGAGAGAGAGAGAGATCGGAGAGAGTAAAGAGAGAGAGAGACGAGGTTAGAGGGGGAGAGAGTACGGCGGAGAGGGAAGGAGACGGAGTGAGAGAGGGACGCGGCACCGGCGGCCGGTTTTCCGGTCGCTGGAAAAACGAATCGAAGAACCGAGGGAGAAGAGGCTGGTCGGCGTCGGGTTTACGGACCAAGGGAGAGAGAGAAGTGATGGTGGTGCGGTGGGAGGTGGTGGCCGGCAGGGGTGGCGGCGACGGCGGCCGGAAATCGGGCCCGGAAAGAGGCCAAGGTGGGGGGGGGGGCTGTGTATAATAATATGGTTAGGGTTAGGGTTTGTTTCTTTTATAGGTGGTTTATAATGTTACACTTTCGCCCCTCAAGTTTGGTAATTTGTTAAAAAATGATTTAAAACTTGCATATCTTTAAGGAAATCCACTTTAGTCCCTAAAGTTTATTTAACCAAACTTATAAACTAAAACTAACGGAATTTTGACAAAACTCGCACACGCTAGAGTTATATAAACAATGGTTTGATAATTTGACAGTTCGGGTTTACACGCTTAACCACAACTATGAAGTATAATTTATTAAAATAAAACGCAAAAGAAATCGACATATTACAAAATGATTACCAAACGAATATAAAACGAGACCCGAAATTGACGAATGTCATATCAATTGCCACATCAGCATCTTTAGGGATCGGTTGATCGGTTGATGCATCAGCATATGGACTTCGTCATTCTGATTGTTTGACTTCTCTAAAGAACATCTCTATGGTGGGCATTTTTTAATTGTTTTAGATTTTAGTTTGTTAAAATACGAGTTTTTTTTGTGCAAATGTGCATTTATATGCTTGCACGTTAAGCTTAATTGATTACATTATCTTGATGTATCTCAGGTTGGATGTATAGTGTATTGGCCACTTGGAATCACGTAATGGAAATAAGCTCCATTGCCAATGTCATCATATGGTGAGTAGTTACAAGTTTTTTAAAATAAGTTTATTAAACTTGTATAAAATTATAAAACTATTTGATCATGATAAAATTAAAATAATATATATTATGTTTTATATAAAGTTTATGAGTAGATAATTAATGAAATAATAAAAAATGATATAAATAATAAATGAGCGGTGCTCGAGATTGAAAACTAATCACGAGCGGAGATTGTTTTTTATAAGTAAAACTCGTTATGGGCTAAGATCGAGCTTGAGCTCTTGTAAGTTAAATAAGTCGAGCCCGAGCATGTAAAACTAATCATGAGCAGAGCTAAGCTTGATCTCTTGTAACTTGTAAGTTATATGAGCTGAAATCAGATCATTAACATAACTAATTTAAAGTAGAGAACATGTTGGGAACTTTACAGAATTTGTTCGTGCGTTTTCTATTAGGTTTTGTTTTGTTAAAAGCTATAATGAACTTTAAAGTTTGGCTTTTAATTTTTGCATGAACTTTATGTAAATAAAGTTAGCTGCTTCGTTAGCTAATATTGGGTTTCTTAGATTATCCATCTGAAACATGGATTTTGTTATATTAATTCAAAATTTTTGATGAATTGTAACCCAAATCTGTTTAATTTTTTTTTCAGAAAGAAGACAAGGAGGCAGGAGCAGTATTGATGGTAGCAAATACTGCAATTGTAAGATAGATACCAGATGTTGTAGATTTTATATATAAGAGTAATAATGAACAAAAATGTTATTTTGACCATTTTTTGATATATAAAAGTGCGAGATACTAGACCATTTACATGTCATCAAAATGTAGATAAGTTGATAGTAGTTTATATGTGCATGTTGGGATGTATAAAATTGCATAAGATAATTTGCAATATGCAGCTTATAACATTATTTGCATAGTGTGATTTGGACTTTATAGTTTATACCATAATAACATAATTTGCATAATCTGGTAAATAAATAATTGAATTGGCTTCGAAATTAGATATCTTATGCTAACAAGTTTATGAGTGAAATTAGATACCGTATAACACAGAGGCATTTACATATATCCCTTTTCTAAGTTCCTTTATTACATGTTTACCCAACTTTACCTAACTCTTAAAATTCAATTACATATTTCCTCTCCCAAAACCATATATATTACATATCTTCCAATTTCATTAAAAATAACTGCTTACCCTTAATGAACTAATTAAACAACTATTTATATATATCCCCTTCATAAAAACATCAATTAAATATCTAAAAAGAGTCCATTTTTTTAATCATTTTACTTTACAGGCATATGAACATATTTGTCATATAATATTGTATATTCCAATTCGTTATTGTTGTTTTCAAATATATAAACCAGATGCCATATGTATTGAACAAATATTCATAAATTCCGATAGCCCCTATATATTGAGCATAAAAAAAACTAATGAACCAATAATCTCTGTAAATATATAGCTCCTTAACAAAACACTGGGTATTGAATCATTCAGCACTAGTCAAGAGTAGTTTATGATTTGGTCATTAATTAGCTACTAAATCCTTTGGTTCAGTTTGATTGACCTTCAGCCGCTGCCCCTGAATGGATGCCCGCTGCTGTAGAATTAAAATATCTTTCCATTAACGAGAAATTCAATCCATAATCGAACAAACAATACACTACCATAATCAGAATACAAAGAAAATCTAAAAAAACATTACATACCAGACGTGAATCTAGAGGCTGCGGATAGCATGTTGCTCCAGATCGAGGATGTCGTTCACGCATTCGCTCAAAGAAAGAAGTCTTCATCAATGTTGAAAAAAGGCCAACGTTTGGATTTTTCCAATATGGTTGGTTATAAGGGGTTTTGTAAATTGAAGAAGGGTAAATAGGTAAATTTACATGAAAAGGAGAAATATGTAGTTGAATTTTTTGGTTGGTAAAATATGTAATTAGTAGTGTTTAAGAAGAGGATATATGTAAAAATCCCTATAAGATACATATTTAGCATAATCAACCATAATAGTGTCTATCCTTACAATTTGCGTTCATTCTAATAATTGTATCTTGCTCTAACACTACACTTCCAATAATTCTCCAAATTACCCTTATTACACTAGAATTCATGTAGACATATTTATAAACGGATTAGTGACCCATAATTCTAAAATAGCCATTGTAATTGATATATGTAAGGCTCAGTCATGACATAGACGATGCTACAAAACGAAAAATAGCAGATGTATGATAAAATATATTACGAAAGATTGATAAACTAACTGAAAGCGAATACTGCGATGTAATTTGTCACCACTGCCGCATCGCGCGGGTTACCAACTAGTATTTTAATAAGATATATATTATAATATTTCTTATTTGTATTAAATATTATATATGCCAACCGGATAATATTATATAACTAGAATTTGCCGGGTTGTTAAGTTTTAGTAGACATTTGTAGTTACAAGTTACAACATCACTTGTAGTTACAACATCATAATAATAGTTAGATTAACTTATTACTATATTTTACAAAAGAGTATTGTAGCACAAAAAGACTAATGCAGAAAGTTTTAGTACAAAAGTATTTGTAGAGCAGCATGTGAACCTATGTTTGTGTAGACGAAAAAGAGTGTTTTTTTTTTGCTACTTGTTAGAAGTCTCAAAATGGACTATTTATTAGATACTCTCAAAATGGCTGCTGCTTTTGCAATCTACATTACGCTTTTGTGGAATTTTGGTTGTTTGGTTGTACCTGCAACAACCTGCATACGATTTTGTTGGGTTAGAAGTCGAAAATCCAGCCTCAACATGAACGTTCCTCTAAGTTAGACCTACCTTACTAGGACAAAAATAACAAACATAAAAAATGCATCAAGCAACTCAAAGAAGAAATATAAATTCAAACATTCAATAACGAAAACCTGAATTCTTAAGTGAACACAGCATGAAGCAAAACACAATTCAATTAAACAAAATCCAACATGCCTAGACCTGATTAAACACACCAAATGTATCTGATTCTTAAAATCCAGTCATACCTCTCAACCTTTTGAAAACTCGAGGCAACTAATTTTTTCTTTTTGTAAAACATCTCGTTTCAATTTCAGTCTGTTTTGGTCTAATCTGTAAGGCCCCGTTACCGGTGTCTCACTTTAACGTTAGATTTACTCATTAACATCATTCTAAATATCAGAGTTGATAAAAACATTCGCGGAATATTATAAACATTCGAACCATTACATTACATGACCATAAATCCTTGTCAACGAACATTCAAATTATTTAAACATAAAACATTGTCTTTTAAATATCATAACATAACACTTCTTGAGATGCCAGCTTCTTCAAGTCCATGCCATGTGCCTCCCCTCAAGCGATCTTCCTCATTCTACTCACCTGCGTGCATACTAAAAGTCAGCTACGCTGAGTGAGTTCTAGTTAATCATACAACATACAATCTGTTCTCATACTTGCACACGTGCCCGAAGGTGTGTACATTATTCATACTTTATTTTACTTGTATAACTATCCATACTATATAAAGAGCCTTCCGCCCTATAACCTCACAGATATTATAAGGGTCTGGTCCCCAACATCACAGATATTATTAGGGTCTGGTCCCTACCATCACAGATATTATAAGGGTCTGGTCCAAATCCTCACAGATATTATAAGGGTCTGGTCCCTATCCTCACAGATATTATTAGGGTCTGGTCCCTATCCTCACAGATATTATTAGGGTCTGGTCCCTTTGTTTCATGCAACTGTACCATACCTGTTCTTACATACTTTCTTTGTCAATACGTGCAATCTCCGAAGAGCGTTCACGTACCATCAACATATCATACATACATTATGCATACATCATATATATTCATACATACATCATACCTTACATTATACATATCAATCATATCTTTAACTATCACCTGACGGTACATGCAATATCCGAAGATCGTTCACGCACCTTCAAGCAATCATCATACATAAATCATACAAGGCATACACTTACCACTTAAAGTAAGTGTATTAACTATCACATCGAGTATGCACACAGCCCGAAAACATAACAAGGAAGTGGGGCTAGAAACTGACCTGAAGTCGGTTACGTTCACCGTTAATAGTTATTCCTTTCTTCAGTTGGGCACGGCTAATTGTATAATAAGTACATGCATCAATTAACTATCACTACTCATCTCGCGTTTCTGGTCTAATTATAATCCTCAACGAACGGAGGTCTGGGGGCAGCGCTCCTGGCAGCGGGGTCTAGGGGCGGCATCCCCTAGTAGGGTCTAAGGGCAGAGCCCCTGGTTGGGGTCGAGCTGCCAGATCAGCTTGGAAAATTTTTATTTCCATTAACCGTCTTAACACATTTTCCATTAGAATTTTGAATCATTAATAAATTGCTAACTTAAAAGTTCAAGGGCTTCTTTGTAATTAAATCATTCTTTTTCTAAGTTCAGGGGCCGTTCTGGCATTTTGGTAAACTTCTAGTTCGTTACTTATTCTTAACGAATTGGGTTATCATAACGAACTGGTTCTCATAGCGAATTGACCCCTTTAACGAACTGGACCTCTTAACGAATCAGTCCATAGCGAACCAGTTCATATAACGAATTAGTCCATCTAATTCGTTATCTCTTCTAACGAACTGGCTATAACGAATCAAGGGTGATTCGCTATCTTTTCCCCTTAACGAATTGGATACGAACTAAAGCTAGTTCGTTAATCTTTCCTTAGCGAATCAGCTGACGAATTGCCTCTAGTTCGTTAATCCTCCGTTAACGAACTAGGGTTAGGTTAGAGAATGTCAGAACATTCTCTAACATTCCCTTAACCTCGTATCCTTTCCGGCGCAGTCGCCGGAAAAACGCGGTTTCGCCGGAGTAACGAGTTTTGACTCGTTTCTTCACTGTTTTTCGCCCCGTTCGATCCAGATCTGAGCTAGGGTGATCCCTAAGCTCATCTTAGGTTCGATTTATACCCGAATAACACCCGGATCTCGTGACTTAAACGGTTTAACGGTGTTGGCTCGTCGTTTCGTGACTATATCTAACGGTTTAAGCTCATACAATATTATACTATCATTACCTTAGGTCGGAATCGGTTCTTCTTTTATCTTTCAGCTAGAGAGAGAGAGAGAGAGAGAGAGAGAGAGAGAGAGTGTGTGTTTTGGGAGGTGTATGGAATGTGTGTAAATTGAATTAAACGGGTGATTAATGGCTTATATAATTATGGAATCATGGGCTTAAGCCCATGGTCTTTCCTTCTTTCTTTCATAACCCAAGTCCATAACCCATATCCATTTAACCCAACACTAGCCCCACTCATATTCTATTTATTTAAACCGATAACGACCCACTATAAAATAGACGAAATTTATTTTATTATTATAACCAAAAGTAGGATGTTACAAGTCTTCCCTCCTTAAAAGAGGTTTCGTCCCCGAAACCTAACTATTACATAAAAAAATCCGGGTAAAACTTGCGCATCTCATCCTCAGCTTCCCATGTGGCGTCCGATCCTTTGCGATGCTTCCATATCACTTTTACTAAATGTATAACCTTGTGTTGGAGTTGCTTCTACTTGCGATCAACTATATCGATTGGTTGCTCAATGTAATTCAGCCGTTCATCAATCTCAATGTCCATTAATGGCACATGATACGTGTCATCGGCTAGACATTTTCTCAAATGAGAGACATGAAATGTAGAATGAATTCCTTCCAACTCATTTGGTAAGTCCATCTTGTAAGCTAATTCACCTACTCGATCTAGAATATCGAACGGTCCAATGTACCTCGGACTCAGCTTTCCTCTCTTCCTAAAACGAATAATTCCTTTCCAAGGAGAGACCTTGAGCATCACATTGTCACCAACGTTAAACTCAGTCGGTCTTCGCCGCTTATCGGCATACGACTTCTGTCTGTCTTGAGCAGCTTTCATTCTTGCCTTAATCTGATCAAACTTTGAAGAAGTTTCTTGAACAACTTCCAGACTTCCCATCTCCTTTTGACCAATCTCTCCCCAACATACCGGAGTTCTACAACATCTTCCATATAACATCTCGAATGGTGGCATAACAATACTTGAGTGGTAGCTGTTGTTGTAGGAGAATTCTGCGAGATGTAGATGATCATCTCAACTTCCACCAAAGTCTAAAACACAAGCACGTAGCATATCCTCAAGGGTTTGGATCGTCCTTTCAGACTGTCCATCTGTTTGAGGATGATACGCCGTACTGATGCTCAATCTTGTTCCCATAGCTTCATGGAACTTCTTCCAAAACCTCAAAGTAAACCGAGTATCTCTATCAGACACGATCGATAATGGCACTCCATGCTTAGATACAACCTCTTTAATGAACAAGCTTGCTAACGTCTCTGACGAGATAGCCTCTCGTATGGGCAGAAAGTAAGCACTCTTGGTCAAACGGTCCACAATCACCCAAATGGTATCATGATGCTTAGTTGTACGGGGTAGCTTAGTTATGAAATCCATGGTGATGTGTTCCCATTTCCACTCTGGTATCTCTAGCGGTTGCATCTTCCCATAAGGCTTCTGGTGCTCTGGCTTGACTTGTAAACAAGTTAAGCACTTACTAACATAATCTACTACATCTTTCTTCATTCTCGGCCACCAATAATCTCTTTTCAAATCTTGGTACATCTTAGTAGTTCCTGGATGAATCAAATACCTTGACGTATGAGCTTCATCTAAGATTCGACCTCTGAGATTCCCATGGCGTGGAATCCACATACGGTCAAACCTAGTTTTAACACCATGCGTGTTTTCCATCAGCTCGTCTTGCTGACCGAAAATCCTTTCTTTCTTTACTAGCCCTTCATCTACCAGCACTTCTGACTGCACCTTGATGATTTCTTCAAATAGGCTTGAGTTCATAATTAGCTGATAGGACTTTACTGTTGCAATGACTTCCTCATTCTTACGGATTAGCGCATCAGCGACCACGCTAGCTTTACCAGAGTAGTACTTAATATCACAGTCGTAATCCTTTATCAATTCTAACCATCTCCTCTACCTCATGTTCAATTCCTTCTGCTCGAAGAAGTACTTTAAACTCTTATGATCTGTGTAAATGGTACACTTAGTACCATACAGATAGTGTCTCCATATCTTGAGAGCATGCACTACTGCTGCTAGCTCCAAATCATGCGTCGGATAAATACTCTCATGGACTTTCAACTGTCTAGACGCGTAAGCTATCACCTTTCCTCGTTGCATCAACACACAACCTAACCCACGATGTGAAGCATCAGTACAAACAACCAAATCCTCGTTACCATCGGGTAAAGCAAGGATTGGAGCTTGCGTGAGTCTCTTCTTTAACTCCTGAAAAGCTTTTTCTTGAAACTTACCCCAACTGAATACTATCGACTTTCAGGTCATACCAGTCAACGGTGCGGCTATCTTGGAGAAACCTTCGATGAATCTCCTATAGTAGCCAGCTAACCCTAGGAAGCTTCGTATATCAGTCGGATTCTGTGGAGTCTTCCAATTTGTTATCGCTTCAATCTTAGCGGGGTCCACCATAATCCCTTCGGGATTAATCACGTGACCTAGAAATTGCACTTCTCGCAACCAGAACGCGCATTTAGAAAACTTAGCATACAGCTTCTCTTTCTTCAAAGTCTCCAATACTTCCCTCAGATGTTCGGCATGATCAGACTCGCTTTTTGAATAAATCAATATATCATCGATGAAGACGATAACCGACTTATCCAACATCGGCCGACACACCCTATTCATCGTATCCATAAATGCCGCAGGAACATTTGTTAGACCGAATGACATCACGAGGAACTCATAGTGTCCATAGCGCGACCGGAACGCTGTTTTAGGGATGTCTGCCTCTTTCACTGTAACACCCCGACCGATGGCGGATTATACATCGGGGCGCCACGTATTTGTTTCATTACTCGCGACACTATTTGGGTGTCCATATTTAATAAATACATTTTCTTTGCGCACGCGCAGAACATGAAATCGTAAGGTAACATAAATCATATCATAACTTAAAATATTCAAATAACATAATTTGTCTTGTTACATTTTAATCTAGGTCCAAACAAAAAGAAAACATCCTATGTGTCCTCAAGCTTCCAGAAACAGCTACAGCAAACCTGAACATGTGTTAAAATAAAACGTCAACACTTGCGTGTCGGTGAGAAATCAAGTTTAATACATATAAATAGATAACAATATATGCGCGCATCATGTGTATAACTGGTGTTCAACAAGGGTGTAATCAGATTGTGATCAAGCCTAATAGATCATAGCTCATAGTTCAACCCGTGCTCCCAATTGAGCACAAAAACAAGAAAACTGTGCAAGTGTAAACAAAAGAGAAATCATAAACGATAGTTCTCCCGTGTTCATCTAATGGATCCATGAAAACTGCGGAATAGGCCGACAAGACGGTTAATGATCCACACATACAAATAAACAGCCAAGTCTACGTCCATAACACATGGGGTTTTGCGCGACAAAAGTTTATAAACAAGTTTAAGACTCAAGTTTGTACGAACCCATGAACATCCCAAAACATTAAAAATAAAAAGGGATTAGGTACGAGATTACTCACATGTAAACGGTGCGTTGAAAGGTAACGCAAGAACCAAACTTTCAACAAGCGAAGTTAACCTATAAATAGAGATTATTGGTTTAATGATTTGTTTTATGCCTTGAATATATGTTAGCATAGTAATATGTATCTTTAACAAATTATTATATATTATATATTACCGGAAATCTGGGCAGGACAAGGGAAAAGACGAAGGCAGAGAGAGGAGGCGGCTGAGGAACAACGGCAGAGGGCAAGGAGAAGAGAGCAGAGGAGAGTTTGAGTGTTTGTGTGTGTAGTGTTAAATAACAAGAAAATAGTATTATATATAGGGAAACCCTAGGGAACACAATCCCTTAAAAAGAGGAAAAGATCTTATCAAATCAAGCAAAAGATATTAAAAAATATGCCGGCAGTTGCAGGGGATGGGGAAAAGCTGACAGGTTACAGGTCAAAGCATGGGAGGTGTCAGGTAAAACACTGTTCAAGGCATGCAAAAGAAGATTTCAAAAGATTATGTCGGTCACTTTTTCTGTCAACCAATAGGATTGGTGCGCATGCTGCGCCGAAAGTGGCTCTTCGGACAGATGTCGGAACTGACCTAAAGAGCTCATACAAAAGATAAGATATCAAAAGAATACAAGCTGACCTAATCAGAAGAAAAGACTTAAGGTCTAGCGCGAGAAGATTCGAGCGCACGCGCGAGGGCGAAGGCAGACAGAACAAACCTTAGCGCGCCGCGGGAAGAACTTAAATCCTTAGCGCGTCGCGGGAAGAACTACAAATCCTTAGCGCGTCACGGGAAGAACTACAAATCCTTAGCGCGTGCGAGAAGAACTACAATTCTTAGCGCGTCGCGGGAAGAACCACCGTTCTTAGCGCGCTGCGAGAAGAACTACAATTCTTAGCGCGCTGCGAGAAGAACTACAATTCTTAGCGCGCTGCGAGAAGAATTCGTCTCGCGTATCGCAGGAACAGCCGGTCATCACGCAGGCTTCCTTGTAAGGAGTCTGGCGCGTGGAGCTGCGCAGACATCCTTAGGCGGGAAGAACCAAAGGACAAGCAAAGAGTTAAGAGAAAGGGGTTCAAGGCTCAAGGGTTAAGCAGAGGGGCGGGACGGCGATAAGAGAGAAAAGAGGCGGGACGGCGACAAGAGAGAGGAAGAGGCGGAAAGGAATTATTATTATTATCATTATTATTAGTAATATAAATATATATATATAATTAATTTATTTAATGTTAAATTTACAAAGATTAATAATCAAATCATAAAGAGAATTGGATTCGAAAACGGGTACCTGGGTCGGGTCGGATTGGGCAGTTGTCACAGTCTCCCCTACTTTAAGAAATTTCGTCCCGAAATTTATCTGGAAGTAGGTTGCGCAGAGAAAAGGTGCGGGTACTTGATCTTTATTTGATCTTCCCTTTCCCAAGTGAACTCGGCTCCGCGCTTGGACTGCCAACGAACTTTAACAATAGGGATGCGACTGCGCTTGGTTTTCTTCACCTCGCGATCCATAATCTCAACAGGCTTCTCAACGAAATGCATAGACTCATCAACTTGAACTTCATCAAGTGGTATATGGAGGTTCTCGTCAGCTAAACATTTCTTGAGATTGGATACATGGAAAGTTGGATGCACATTGCTGAGCGCGGGCGGTAGGTCCAGTTTGTAAGCAACTTTTCCTACTCTCGCGAGAATCTTGAACGGACCAACATAACGAGGTGCAAGCTTACCTTTCTTCCCAAAGCGGACAACACCCTTCCAGGGCGACACTTTGAGGAGAACAAGATCACCAACTAGAAATTCGAGAGGCTTCCGCCTGCGATCTGCGTAACTCTTCTGTCGGCTTCTGGCAGTCAGCAGATGATCACGGATCTTGGCGATTTTATCGGTTGTCTCTTGAACTAGTTCGGGTCCTGTGATTTGAACTTCACCCACTTCGTTCCAACAAATCGGTGAACGGCACTTTCGACCGTAAAGTGCTTCAAATGGGGCCATACCGATGCTGGAATGATAGCTGTTATTATAAGAGAACTCGACCAGAGGTAGGTGTGAATCCCAATTACCTCCAAAATCAAGAACACAAGATCGAAGCATATCCTCAAGGGTTTGAATGGTTCGCTCAGACTGTCCGTCAGTCTGAGGATGATATGCAGTACTCATGTCCAGACGGGTTCCTAACGCAGATTGGAGAGATTTCCAAAAGCGAGATATAAAACGGCCATCGCGATCGGATATGATGCTCAAAGGAGTACCATGACGGCAGACAATTTCCTTGACGTAAAGATGCGCAAGTTGTTCAACACGGTAGGTTTCACGAATGGGCAGAAAGTGGGCAGACTTGGTCAATCGATCCACTATTACCCAAATGCTATCATGTTTGCTTGCGGTCAAGGGTAACTTGGTGATAAAGTCCATTGCTATACTTTCCCATTTCCACGTAGGAATTTCAGGTTGTTCGAGCAAACCAGATGGGCGTTGATGTTCAGCTTTTACCTTAAAACAAGTTAGGCATTTAGATACGAACACAGCAATATCCTTTTTCATACCAGGCCACCAAAAAGAAAGGCGCAAATCTTTGTACATTTTGTCAGCGCCAGGATGAATGGAATACCGAGTTTTGTGCGCTTCACTCAGTATGACAGAGCGAAGATTCTCATCATTGGGGATCCAGATGCGATTGAGATAACAGAGAATTCCATTCAGGTTAGGGACCAGGTGAGCTTCTGCACCACACGCTAACTCGGCGCGTAGGTTTCCTTCGCTGATCGATGCGCGCTGCGCGTTGCGAATGCGCGATTCAAGATCGCTTTGGATCGGCGCGAAGTGTAGCTGCGTGTGCGGCAAAATACAGTTAAGTTGGCTGGGTTTTCGGCTGAGCGCATCGGCTACCACATTAGCCTTTCCAGGGTGATATCGGATCTCACAATCGTAATCGCTGATGAGTTCGTTCCATCGGCGTTGTCTAATGTTAAGTTCCTTTTGATCAAAAATGTGCTGAAGACTTTTATGGTCTGTGTAAATGATACACTTAGTCCCATAGAGGTAGTGTCTCCAGATTTTTAATGCAAATACAACTGCACCAAGTTCGAGGTCGTGAGTCGTATAATTCTTTTCATGAATTTTGAGTTGCCTAGACGCGTAAGCGATAACCTTGCCTCGTTGCATAAGTACACAACCGAGACCTTGGTTGGAGGCATCACAATAAACGACAAAGTCGTCAGTACCCTCAGGTAACGCTAGAACAGGAGCTTCGCACAACAATTGCTTGAGCGCTTGGAAAGCTTCTTCATGCTTCGAGCCCCAAATATACGGTTTGCCTTTGCACGTTAATGCTGTTAAGGGCAAGGCGATTTTTGAGAAGTTCGAAATGAATCGCCGGTAGTAACCAGCTAAGCCCAAAAAGGAACGGATTTCGGTAGGAGTGAATGGCGTAATCCAGTTCTTGATTGCTTCAATCTTGGATGGGTCGACATGAATACCCATCTTGTTTACAACATGACCAAGAAACTGTACTTCATCCGACCAGAATTCACACTTGGAGAGTTTGGCATAGAGTTGTTCGGTTTGAAGCTTTTGCAACACCAACAGAAGATGTTGTTCATGCTCGGCCTTGGTTTTGGAATAAATCAGAACGTCATCGATGAACACGATCACGAATTTATCCAAGAAAGGCCTACACACCCGATTCATTAGATCCATGAAAACGGCGGGTGCGTTGGTTAAACCGAAGGACATGACCAAGAATTCAAAATGGCCATAGCGGGTTCGAAAAGCAGTCTTGGGAATATCCTCATCACGGATACGCAACTGGTGATAGCCAGAACGGAGATCGATTTTGGAGAAACAAGAGGCACCTTGGAGTTGATCAAAGAGGTCGTCAATACGCGGTAAGGGATACCGGTTCTTAATGGTGAGCTTGTTCAGCTCGCGGTAATCGATACACATGCGAAACGAACCGTCTTTCTTTTTAACGAACAACACCGGAGCACCCCATGGCGAAGAGCTAGGGCGAATGAATCCTTTATCGGTCAACTCTTGAAGTTGACTTGCTAATTCTTGCATTTCAGCGGGTGCAAGACGATAAGGAGATTTGGCTACGGGGGATGCACCAGGGACAAGATCAACACGAAACTCGACTTCCCGAGCGGGAGGTAAACCAGAAAGATCATCGGGAAAGACTTCAGGAAAGTCACGCACAATGGGGATTTCAGAAAGTTTCTTCTTTCCTTCACCGGGTTTAACCACATTAGCTAAGAATGCGACACAATTCTTCCGCAAAAGTCTTCGGGCTTCAGAGCATGACATAAGTTTAAGACCGTTAGATGGTTTCTCGCCGTAGATATGCAGATCACCATTTTCTCGAGGAATGCGAATCATCTTTTTGGCGCAAATAACTTCGGCGCGATTTTGCGAGAGCCAGTCCATACCGATAATAACATCAAAGCTTCCAAGCGGCATAGGAATGAGGTCGATTAGAAAATCGTTTTCGTTAAGGTTAAGCGTGCAATCTTTGATTACGGAGTTTATTAAAATAGTTTCACCATTAGCCAATTCAACTGAAAAGTTTTCGCTTAAGTTTATGCGCGGTCGCGCAAGTTTCTGCTCAAATGCGCGAGAAATAAAACTTCTATCGGCGCCAGTATCAAAAAGTATGGATGCATATTGTCCGTTAAGTAAAAATGTACCATTAACCACGTCATTATTCGCTTGCGCTTGGTGCGCGGTTATATTAAAAGCTCGTCCGCGCGTCACTTGGTTCGAAATTTGGTTAACTGGGTTCGCTTGCGTAATCTGAACTTGTAGTCTCGGGCACGCGTTCCGGAAATGACTGGGATCACCGCAGTTATAGCACGACCTGGGTCGTGGATTAGGGTATGTTGGTTGTGGGTTCTGCAGGTAGGTTGGTGGTGTTTGCGCAATTGGGTTGGAGGGAAGGACTCTACAGTTTTCCGCATTGTGACCAGCGCGGCCACATCGGTGACAAAGTCGACACGGGACTTGAGGTGGGTGGTGAAGTCTACAGGTTGGGCAAAAGGGTTGGTTTCCTGTGTAGGGTTTCTTAGTTGGCGGGGCAGGGAGTGCTGGATTGGTTAAGGCATAGCTGTGGACTACAGGAGGTTTTGGGTAGGTCGACAAAGGGTTAGGCGCATAAACTGGAGGTTGGTAGGTGGGTTGCTGGACAATGGGCGGGTTGGTAAGCGCATAGGCTTTGCGCCTGCGCTTGAGGTTGTTACGGTTTGAGGGTTCTGGCTTGGTTTCTATTGGTTCTGGGACAGTCTTGGTGGGTTTGGTCTTCTCAGCTCCCCGCAGGAACAGGGTTCCTGCCCTGACATGGTTGTCGCTGAGCACAGCGGCCAACTCGATGGCGTCAGAGAGGGTTACTGGGTTCCTGGCCCATACAGAATCTTGAATTTCCATGGGAAGACCCCCAAGAAATTTCTCGATGGCTCGGCGGGAAGGGGTAACTAGGTGTGGGACAAGCAAACTTAGTTCGTGGAAGCGCGTCGCGTACTCGCGCGCTTCGCCACTGTACTGCTTCAAGTTCCAAAATTCCTCCTCAAGGCGCTTTACTTCGTTGGGAGGGCAGAATTCTCTAGTCAAAAGTTCTTTGAATTCCTCCCAGAGCATGCTAGAAGCAGCCTCTGCGCCACGCGCGTGAGCTACTCTGTTCCACCAAGTAAGCGCCCTTGATTCTAGGACACTTGAGGCGTATAAGGTTCGTCGGTCTGGAGGGCATTGGGTATGGAGGAAGGTGTTCTCAACTTTCTCGAGCCATTGGAGCATTACGGTGGCTCCTTCAAGTCCTGTGAATTTTGGAGGGTTACCCGCATTAAAGGATTTAATATTGTATCCGGAGGGGTTGGGATTATTTCGGTTTAAGGCTTGGGCTATTGCGGCGGCCATTTCCTGGGAACGTTGCTGCCTACGTCTGCGCGAGGCTTCTCTCCTCTGATGACGGCGAGATAGCGGAGGCATTCTATAAAAGTTTTAGTTTTTGTTAATATCTTGGTATGGGAAATCGTTTTAGCGCAAAGTATATCATCGTAAAGCTTGTTTCGCGGAGTTAAATGCTATCAAACTTTGAAGTAAAATATGAATTTAAATGCAAACTTAATACAGGTAATGAATTCAAATTGAAAATCGACAATTCATGTATCACCATGACTTTTCAAATCTTCAATTTAAAATATACGAGTAAACAAGCATTGAAGGTTGACAATTCATGTATCACCATGACTTTTCAAGTCTTCAATTTAAAATATCGAGTAAATGAATATTGGAGATTGACAATTCATGTATCACCATGACTTTTCAAATCTTCAATTTAAAACATAAAGTTAATGGTAATTGAAAATCAACTATTCATGTACCACCATGACTTCTCGGATTTTCAATCCCCACAACAAACGAATATGTAAGTAAGGAAATAAATTGAAATTTAATAAAAATCGAAAGATCGCGAATAAAACATGAAATCAAGTGCTGCGTATGCGCAAGCATATTTTATAAATATCGAGTAAATAACAATTAGCGCGCAAACATGAGATATTTCTCATGCGCGAGAAGGGACTCTTATGTAATCTAGGTCGTTACGTCTAACCACTTATCCTAAAGTCACGGAGCTCTGATACCAATCTGTAACACCCCGACCGATGGCGGATTATACATCGGGGCGCCACGTATTTGTTTCATTACTCGCGACACTATTTGGGTGTCCATATTTAATAAATACATTTTCTTTGCGCACTCGCAGAACATGAAATCGTAAGGTAACATAAATCATATCATAACTTAAAATATTCAAATAACATAATTTGTCTTGTTACATTTTAATCTAGGTCCAAACAAAAAGAAAACATCCTATGTGTCCTCAAGCTTCCAGAAACAGCTACAGCAAACCTGAACATGTGTTAAAATAAAACGTCAACACTTGCGTGTCGGTGAGAAATCAAGTTTAATACATATAAATAGATAACAATATCTGCGCGCATCATGTGTATAACTGGTGTTCAACAAGGGTGTAATCAGATTGTGATCAAGCCTAATAGATCATAGCTCATAGTTCAACCCGTGCTCCCAATTGAGCACAAAAACAAGAAAACTGTGCAAGTGTAAACAAAAGAGAAATCATAAACGATAGTTCTCCCGTGTTCATCTAATGGATCCATGAAAACTGCGGAATAGGCCGACAAGACGGTTAATGATCCACACATACAAATAAACAGCCAAGTCTACGTCCATAACACATGGGGTTTTGCGCGACAAAAGTTTATAAACAAGTTTAAGACTCAAGTTTGTACGAACCCATGAACATCCCAAAACATTAAAAATAAAAAGGGATTAGGTACGAGATTACTCACATGTAAACGGTGCGTTGAAAGGTAACGCAAGAACCAAACTTTCAACAAGCGAAGTTAACCTATAAATAGAGATTATTGGTTTAATGATTTGTTTTATGCCTTGAATATATGTTAGCATAGTAATATGTATCTTTAACAAATTATTATATATTATATATTACCGGAAATCTGGGCAGGACAAGGGAAAAGACGAAGGCAGAGAGAGGAGGCGGCTGAGGAACAACGGCAGAGGGCAAGGAGAAGAGAGCAGAGGAGAGTTTGAGTGTTTGTGTGTGTAGTGTTAAATAACAAGAAAATAGTATTATATATAGGGAAACCCTAGGGAACACAATCCCTTAAAAAGAGGAAAAGATCTTATCAAATCAAGCAAAAGATATTAAAAAATATGCCGGCAGTTGCAGGGGATGGGGAAAAGCTGACAGGTTACAGGTCAAAGCATGGGAGGTGTCAGGTAAAACACTGTTCAAGGCATGCAAAAGAAGATTTCAAAAGATTATGTCGGTCACTTTTTCTGTCAACCAATAGGATTGGTGCGCATGCTGCGCCGAAAGTGGCTCTTCGGACAGATGTCGGAACTGACCTAAAGAGCTCATACAAAAGATAAGATATCAAAAGAATACAAGCTGACCTAATCAGAAGAAAAGACTTAAGGTCTAGCGCGAGAAGATTCGAGCGCACGCGCGAGGGCGAAGGCAGACAGAACAAACCTTAGCGCGCCGCGGGAAGAACTTAAATCCTTAGCGCGTCGCGGGAAGAACTACAAATCCTTAGCGCGTCGCGGGAAGAACTACAAATCCTTAGCGCGTGCGAGAAGAACTACAATTCTTAGCGCGTCGCGGGAAGAACCACCGTTCTTAGCGCGCTGCGAGAAGAACTACAATTCTTAGCGCGCTGCGAGAAGAATTCGTCTCGCGTATCGCAGGAACAGCCGGTCATCACGCAGGCTTCCTTGTAAGGAGTCTGGCGCGTGGAGCTGCGCAGACATCCTTAGGAAGGAAAAACCAAAGGACAAGCAAAGAGTTAAGAGAAAGGGGTTCAAGGCTCAAGGGTTAAGCAGAGGGGCGGGACGGCGATAAGAGAGAAAAGAGGCGGGACGGCGACAAGAGAGAGGAAGAGGCGGGACGGCGACAAGAGGGAGGAAGAGGCGGAAAGGAATTATTATTATTATCATTATTATTAGTAATATAAATATATATATATAATTAATTTATTTAATGTTAAATTTACAAAGATTAATAATCAAATCATAAAGAGAATCGGATTCGAAAACGGGTACCTGGGTCGGGTCGGATTGGGCAGTTGTCACATTCACCTTCAACTGATGATAGCCTGATCTGAGATCTATTCATGAGAACCAACTTGAACCTTGCAATTGATCGAACAAATCATCAATCCTTGGCAAAGGATATCTATTCTTTACCGTAAACTTATTCAACTCGCGATAGTCTATGCACATTCTCATACTTCCATCCTTCTTCTTCACGAACAATACTGGTGCGCCTCAAGGGGAAACACTTGGTCTTATGAAACCTTTGTCGAGGAGTTCTTGCAGTTGGGACATCAATTCTTTCATCTCGGGCGACGCTAGACGGTAAGGCGCTTTCGCGACGGGCTGGGCTCCTGGTACTAAGTCTATCTGGAATTCTATCTCTTGTTCCGGTGGCAACCCCGGAAGATCCTCAGGGAATACTTCTGGATAGTCGCACACGATAGGAACATCTTTCATTTCTTTCGTCTCGGCCGTAGCGTTGACAACATACGCCAAGTAGGCACCACACCCTTGTCTTAATAATCCCTCAGCTTTTATCATCGAAATGACGTTAAGCCCTGAACATTCTTTATCACTATAAACCGTCACCGCACTGCCATCCAAGGATTTTAACATTATTATCCTACTCTTACATACTATCTTAGCTTCATACTCAGATAACCAATCCATTCCCAAAACAACTCCTAAGGTCATAACATACAACGTAACAGGGAACTCATGTCCCTTCTAATTCTATCTTACAATTCTTAACCATTTTCGTTATTTTCACCGAGGTGTCACTAGAGGTTTCTACTATGAAGGTTTCAGATACTCTGCAACATTTCATTTTAGCTAGTTTACTGAATGTCGTAGCTACAAAACTTCTATTCGCACCCAAATCAAATAATACTGAAGCAGAAATACCGTTTACTAAGAACGTACTGGTCACAACATCAGGAATCTGTGGGGCTTGTTCCTGGGTCAGCATGTAGGCTCTAGTCTTCGGCCTAGCTTGATCAGCATCTTTCTTTCCACTTCCTCCAGCCTCACCATCGGTGCACTCCCTTTCCATGCGGCCTGTCTTGCCACATTTGTAACAGGTTGGCTTTGCACTGCACTCATTAGCATAATGTCCTACCTTCCCGCACTTATAACATGCATTCGACCCCATCCTGCATTCCCCACCATGAGCCTTTCCACATTTGTTACAAACATCAGAACTCCTACTGTAACACCCCGTAACCGCAGCGGAAACGTACACGGGATGCCACAGACACATCTGATATCAACAGCATTGCTTATAAGGAAAATACCACTACATTAATTTATAACATATTACATTGTTGCGAGTTTCATTACTGTCTAGGTGTTACACACATATTTTACCGATAAGACATTAATAAATTCATTACAAAACATAGAGCAGCAAGCTTCCAACAGGTAGCACAGATAGTTAAGCACATATCAATCATTCCAACTTGGGCATACCTAGAAAACATGTAAAGAAAACGGGTCAACTACGAATAGTTGGTGAGTTTCACTAATTTAAATAAACACTGACAAATCATTTTAATAATCATTTATTAACAATATAATCATGCTGGGAACTATGTTACCCCAGAACATTTCCATTAACTTCCTGGGAACTATGTTACCCCAGAACAATAATAACCCCTGGGAACTATGTTACCCCAGAACAATAACAACCCCTGGGAACTATGTTACCCCAGAACAATAACAACCCCTGGGAACTATGTTACCCCAGAACAATAATAACCCCTGGGAACTATGTTACCCCAGAACAATAATAACCCCTGGGAACTATGTTACCCCAGAACAATAATAACCCCTGGGAACTATGTTACCCCAGAACAATAACACATGATAAACATTTTATATATTCTGTGCATCAGACCATATATATATAAATGTACAAGTATTTCCATACGATCGGTATGTACTTAAATACTTTAAATAAGACATGTTTTCCGCCCCGGGAAAATATAATTAAAACAATTCATTAAAAGGGGCTCGTGAAAACTCACCTTTTTGTGAGTCGGTGAGTAATATAAGGAACAGCTACGTGCCTGGATCTGTAATATAATATCTAGTCGTTACTATATAATTCCCATAACTTAAATACGTATCAATCGGTACATCTGGGAACATTGTTAACCCAGTACTGTACTCGATTCGGGGACAATGTTAACCCCGTGACACTTCTAAGGACTCAGATTGTGACATTGCTTAGAGTTTGACAGTCAATTTAGTTAAGGCGATGAAATTATAGCTCGGTTTGACACCCCGTTTGGCCGCGGGGCCCGTTTCCGGTATTTCGGTGCCGGAAACGGTAAAATCGGGTAAAATTACTCAAATCATCCGAATTATTTTCGGATGATTTATTTTTACTTAATTTACTTAGATTTATGAAAATAGTCCATTTTTAAAGTTTTCGTGTACCAGTCAGCTCGCTTATGCGAACCTTGCCGGTTTACACGTTTTAAGCTTTAAAAACTTGTTTTTATGTTCTTTTTAGCACAAATAATTACCCGATTAGTCTCGGGTCTTGAAATTTTGCACAAAACTTATTTTGACAGGAAGAAAATTTTACAAAATTTTTCCAGATTTATTTTCTTATATTTACATTTATTTATCTATTTTTAAATCTTATTAAAACACTAAATATGTCAAAAATACCAAAACACTTTAGAAAAATCCCAAATTTTTCTGGGATGATCTCTGTCATCCTCATAACTTCCTGGAATTTTTCCAGATTTATTTTCCTATATTTACATTTATTTATCTATTTTTAAATCTTATTAAAACACTAAATATGTCAAAAATACCAAAACACTTTAGAAAAATCCCAAATTTTTCTGGGATGATCTCTGTCATCCTCATAACTTCCTGGAATTTTTCCAGATTTATTTTCCTATATTTACATTTATTTATCTATTTTTAAATCTTATTAAAACACTAAATATGTCAAAAATACCAAAACACTTTAGAAAAATCCCAAATTTTTCTGGGATGATCTCTATCATCCTCATAACTTCCTGGAATTTTTTCCAGAATTTAAAACTTATTTTTCAAGCCATTTTCACCCAAAACCGAGCTAGAAAGCCCTAGAACTCGTTTCACCGAAAAGCCTACTTAGACTTTTCCAACTGAGCTCAAATTTTGTGGGTGACTTTTATATGTTATAAAAAGCTTATCTTAAATTTTCCGGAATTTTTCATCATGTTTTGCTATTTTTCACTATTTTTGGCCAAAACCGAGCATTAAATTCACCAAATATTCATCTTTTATCCAAAAATTACCAAAAATTCACAGATCTCATATTTTCATGTGTAGATCATCTCTGTGAAATTTCGTGACCCGACTCTAAGCACACGAAAATCTGTCCAAATTTCATAAACACACGAAAACCGAACTATTTTGTGTTTTCTAGCTTTAGATCGCAAGGATCTCGGTTTCTAGCCTTTGCTAGCCGCTAGATACAACACTTACAAGCACATCAACACCACACCAAGCAAGTTATACCCACAATCAAGCCATTTCTTTCCTAGTGTCGGTTAAAACATCAAAACAACGATTTTGACTGTAAAAATCCGTTCTCGACTCTTTTTACTCATTTCTTGGACCAAGATCCCTTGTATAACTTGTATACATCTCTTGGTCATGCAAGAGTCGGTTTCATCTCGGATTTTCACCCGTTTTTCACATGGAAAATTCATTTGACAAGATTTCAACCGTAAAAATTCATTCTAAACACTTTTAACTAATTACTTGGATCAAGATCCTTTGTATAACTTGTATACATCCCTTGATCATACGAGAATCGGTTTCATCTCGGGTTTTCACCCATTTTTCACATGAAAACCTCCTTTTCTCAAGAATTATGAAATTAAAAACAAGATTCAAGCATCAATTCATGCATATACCTTGAGATCTTGGTGAAAAATGGATGAATCTTGGATGAAGGTTTGAAGATTGAGAGAGTTTGAGAGAGTTTGGATGAAAGAAAAAAAAAATGGAATGTGTAAAAGGGGTGTGGGGGTGGCCGGCCATATGGTGGTGTGGGGGGTGGGTCCCACAACTTCAATATTAGCCACACATTTGGATTGTGTAATCCGGATAATGTTGTGGATAATCTGGTTCAGTTCGTTTCTCGTTTAAACTCGTAATTCGGCTTAAAACGAGCCTAAAATGGTTGTTTTTCGGGTTAACATAAAATTTATATAAAACTGATTTAAAAACTTTAAAAACTTAACCCATGACATTAAAACATCATATTATTAATAATTAAGCATCTTTTTCGGCTTGATTGATCGTCTCTTGCTTGGTTTGGTGTTAAAGGTTTCGTTTAGCGTACCGACGTACCATTAAATCGAAATCCTTTTTCTGTGCTATAATTTACTTATCCCGAAGCATTAATACTTCGTAAATATCACTAAACATTATATACTTCGTCTATAATGTAATTCCCGATTCGTTCGGGTTTCAATAATCGTTCATTGGTTAATTGTAATTCCAATACGATTCACTATATAATCGAGTATGATTCGTACTATGAATCATATATACTCGTATATACGTACTATAACTCATATAATCAATATTTAAATGACACGTAAATAGTATATACCGGCTAGGGTATACCTGGATTTGCCGGAATCGTTACACCTACTCCACTTACACTCACCACCGTGCATCTTTCCGCAGGTCTTTCACAACCTCTTCTCCAAACTCTCGGCTGCTTATTTTTGGGGTTCCATAATTGAGTACCTGGTCGTTTAGCAGGAGCGACCCACTTCTTATCTTTCTTCTCTTCCACCACCACATCATCTGTCGACAAATCATCATACACCATCTCCGCCAGCCCTACAGCAGAATCAAAAGTGCCCGGTCTACCAGCCTTAACCAAGACACGAACATTTTGCGGCAGTCCCCGAAGATAACACTTGATCCGCTTGGCCTCAGTATTCACCAAGTCTGGCACCAACCTTGACATGCGGTTGAACTCAGTGGTGTATTCACGGTGTGTCATCTTTCCCGCTTTCAGACACTCAGAAACTTCATCTCAACCCTTTCTACCTCAGCATCAGCACATAATCGCTTCATCACTAACTCCTTCAGATCGTCCCACCTCAAGGCCTTGATCTCTTCTCGACTCTTCCTCTGCTCCACTGACTCCCACCAGTACATCGCCTCCTCATCGAATGATTGGGTAGCAAAACCTACAGCTAGGTCGGGACGGCACTCGCTAATGCGGATAACCTTATCCATAGTAGTTATCCATTGGAGAGTAGCGATTGTGTCTCCCAAGCCAGTCAGCTTCGGCGGGTCACAACCCTTGAAGGACTTATAGTTGTACCCACCTCGGCCCCTTTTCTTGTCATCAACCTTCACTAACTTAACCACGCTTGATTCTTCCCCCTCCCCTTCATCATTTTTCTTACCATCTCCTTCCGTCCTTTCAGCGGTTCTTTCACGGCCTCCAGCAAACCCTTCAGCATTCCAGTTCTTCGCAGCAGCTGCTACCGCTTGAGCAATGGTAGCTTGAACAGCAGGGTCAAGTTGATATCCCTCGTTGTTACTCGGATTTCGACCAGCTGCACTTCCTTCTCCCTCATTGTTAGTAGCTGCTTCCACTGACGGTTCTTGAACAACGTGTGGCCTGCCACGACGTCCCATACGTCCTCCTTTTCCAGCAGCTTTCTTAGCTCCATCCATTCGTATTCTATAAGGAAACACAAACGTCATCACTAAGGAAACATTTAGTACAAGGATAGTAAGGATAACTGGTAATAACAGTGGCCAGCTATGATTAGCTGCTCACGTTACTTTCCGTGTCCTATACACTTCCTCTTATGAGTCTATTTGTGCTAATTCTACTCTAACAGTTAGACAATCAAACAGTTCATATCATCACATACCCCTATCCCTAGCAATTAAGCTAGCATTCATACATTCTTTATTTAGCTATTACGCAAACATTCATTCATCATTCTACTTTACGTGTGTATTTAATCACATACTTTACCTTTACTTAGCTTGCTTGAGTGACACATGGCATTCTCGTACTAGCATATTCTTTCTTTTCTTACTTTAATTCCCATTCTCTGTTCGAGTCTAAGCATGTAGGATGCTTAAATCTCTCGAACTTTGCTCTGATACCAACTTGTAAGGCCCCGTTACCGGTGCCTCCCTTTAACGTTGAATTTACTCATTAATATCGTTCTAAATATCAGAGTTAATAAAAACATTCGCGGAATATTATAAACATTCGAACCATTACATTACATGACCATAAATCCTTGTCTTAACGAACATTCAAATTATTTAAACATAAAACATTGTCTTTTAAATATCATAACATAACACATCTTGAGATGCCAGCTTCTTCAAGTCCATGCCATGTGCCTCCCCTCAAGCGATCTTCCTCATTCTACTCACCTGCGTGCATACTAAAAGTCAGCTACGCTGAGTGAGTTCTAGTTAATCATACAACATACAATCTGTTCTCATACTTGCACACGTGCCCGAAGGTGTGTACATTATTCATACTTTATTTTACTTGCATAACTATCCATACTAAATAAAGAGCCTTCCGCCCTATAACCTCACAGATATTATAAGGGCCTGGTCCCCAATATCACAGATATTATTAGGGTCTGGTCCCTACCATCATAGATATTATAAGGGTCTGGTCTCTATCCTCACAGATATTATAAGGGTCTGATCCCTATCCTCACAGATATTATAAGGGTATGGTCCCTATCCTCACAAATATTATTAGGGTCTGGTCCCTTTGTTTCATGCAACTGTGCCATACCTGTTCTTACATACTTTCTTTGTCAATACGTGCAATCTCCGAAGAGCGTTCACGTACCATCAACATATCATACATACATTATGCATACATCATATATATACATACATACATCATACCTTACATTATACATATCAATCATATCTTTAACTACCACCTGACGGTACATGCAATATCCGAAGATCGTTCACGCACCGTCAAGCAATCATCATACATAAATCATACAAGGCATACACTTACCATTTAAAGTAAGTGTATTAACTATCACATCGAGTATGCACACAGCCCCGAAAACATAACAAGGAAGTGGGGCTAGAAACTGACCTGAAGTCGGTTACGTTCACCGTTAATAGTTATTCCTTTCTTCAGTTGGGCACGGCTAACTGTATAATAATTACATGCATCAATTAACTATCACTACTCATCTCGCGTTTATGGTCTAATTATAACCCTCAACGAACGGGGGTCCGGGGGCAGCGCCCCTGGCAGCGGGGTCTAGGGGCGGCATCCCCTAGCAGGGTCCAAGGGGCAGAGCCCCTGGCTGGGGTCGAGCTGCCTGATCAGCTTGGAAAATATTTATTTCCATTAACCGTCTTAACACATTTTCCATTAGAATTTTGAATCATTAATAAATTGCTAACTTAAAAGTTCAAGGGCTTCTTTGTGATTAAATCATTCTTTTTCTAAGTTCAGGGGTCGTTCTGTCATTTTGGTAAACTTATAGTTCGTTACTTATTCTTAACGAATTGGGTTATCATAACGAACTGGTTCTCATAGCGAATTGACCCCTTTAACGAACTTGACTTCTTAACGAATCAGTCCATAGCGAACCAGTCCATATAACGAAGTAGTCCATTTAATTCGTTATCTCTTCTAACGAACTGGCTATAACGAATCAAGGGTGATTCGCTATCTTTTCCTCTTAACGAATTGGATATGTACTAAAGCTAGTTCGTTAATCTTTCCTTAGCGAATCAGTTGACGAATTGCCTCTAGTTCTTTAATCCTCCGTTAACGAACTAGGGTTAGGTCAGAGAATTTCAGACATTCCCTTAACCTCGTATCCTTTCCGGCGCCGCCTTTTCGGCGCGATCGCCGGAAAAACGAGTTTTGACTCGTTTCTTCATCGTTTTTCGCCCCGTTCGATCCAGATCTGAGCTAGGGTGATCCCTAAGCTCATCTTAGGTTCGGTTGATACCCGATTCCACCCGGATTTCTTGACTTAAACGGTTTAACGGTGTCGGCTCATCGTTTTGTGACTATATCTAACGGTTTAACCTCATACAATATTATACTATCATTACCTTAGGTCGGAATCGGTTCTTCTTTTATCTCTCGGCTAGAGAGAGACTAGAGAGAGAGAGAGAGAGAGAGCTCAAGTGTGTGTTTTGGGGAATATGTGTAAATTGAATTAAATGGGTGATTGATGGCTTATATAATTATGGAATCATGGGCTTAAGCCCATGGTCTTTCCTTCTTTCTTTCATAACCCAAGTCCATAACCCATATCCATTTAACCCAACACTAGCCCCACTCATATTCTATTTATCTAAATCAATAACGACCCACTATAAAATAGACGAAATTTATTTTATTATTATAACCAAAAGTAGGATGTTACATAACCGGTTTGACCCGAACCAAACTGAGACCAGTCTTTTGAAAACGCGAAACAACTAATTTTTCTTTTTTCGAAAATAACTCATTTCAATTTGAGTTTATTTTGGCCGAACCAAATTGATACCTTCTAAAATAACCCGTTTTTACATGTTATCAACCGACCAGACCGTTTTGCAAGTCAAACTTAAAACGGTTAAAAGACTAATATTTTTGTCTAATAATATTACCTTCCCAATGTTGTCTATCTTAACTCCCTTGACATCTGAGACCGGATGAGCAATACACCATTTCATCTGCTCCTTCATTTTTAGCCTAAAATCCACCCACATGTCAACTTCAAAACTAAAATAAAAATACAAATAAAAAAAAACTTTTGACTTATAAAAATCATGCATAGCCACTTGAATTAGTATAAACATTACCAAAACGATGCGTATTGATGTAAACCGTAATATGAGTATGTGGTATGGTCATGTGTACTTGATTAAGGTAAACGTTAGAGAGGTTATATATATAACTCAGCAGTACTTCCAACAGCTTACTTGGAGAGGTTAATTTTTACAATTACAATTTAACTTTTATTAGAATTTCACGCTAAAATTAACACTATTATTATCTTAGCTATTATATTTAATTTGGTAAATATGCAGTTTATATTATAGTTTCAGCATGTGTATGTAGTTTACATTATTCTTTCAGGCAATGTATGCTTATTATTTTTTTAAGAGATTACTCCATTAAATAGTAACCAACTATGAAATTTATTCCAATCAGGTCACTAATAAAAACTTTTGTTCCAATCAGGTCATTGATGAAATAATCATAAAATAAATATAAGTTAAAATATAGTCTTAATACAAAAATAGCATCACCACTCTTCACCTCCACTCCGTGACACCGCTCCCGACCACCTGAATTACAACACTATCGGTTACCGCCACTAAACAAGTTTCAGCTGACAAACCTTCGACCATATTTTATTCGAAAATTAACCGAAATTAACAAACACCACCACACATTATCTCCATCACCGCAAGAGTCTGCTACCATTCCGGTGACACCCATTTTACACTCACTTTCGCAAGCGAGGTACTAATAACTTAAAAATGATTTATGTGTATATATACATGCATACATGTTATACTAGGTTCATTTCTGATAATCTACAACTAATAAATAAATAAATCCATGTGCTATAAGGTAACGGCTCAAGAAGAAAGAAGAACGGAAATATTAAAATGAAAACATGAAGGTGAAGACCACTCATTCATATACCATTCTAAGTTATTAATATTAAAATAAACACAAAAACAAGAGAAAGAAAAGGCATAACTTTGTAAAGAGATAACCAATTAGTTGCCAAGTTAAAATAAATAGATAAGTGTATTTAAGTTCTTATCATAAACAAGCCGAGCTTTTTATATATATAAATATATATATATATATATATTTTGTTTGGTCTAAATTTGAGTTGCTACTACATTATTTCTTTAAACGGGCAATTTTGTTAATGTTTTACAAACTTAAAACAAAAACAATTTAGTAATAAGCCAACTTAAGGAAATTCATTCAACGTTATGTGATAAGAAATATATATTTTAGATAATAAGATATAAATAATGGTGTACGAAAGCTAAATCAAAAATGGGTATAATCAAATAAAATAACAATAAACATCCTCTAATTATTCAACTTACATAAATACCGTAACAAGTTAGAATATTACAAGATAAACATACACCAATAATCTCGTCATTTATAAATTGTTCGTAGGTTACAACGCCCTTTAAAATGAACATGTCTAACACCATTGTGAATTAACCTCCAAGGTACGGATCCTTACCCACTCCTTTGTTATCTGGTTTGATTTTGATAAAACCCCTATGACTAGACCTGGAACTCTTAACGTCTTTGGCTTTCCATTCGTTTCATGTTTCTTACGAGTGTTTTATTTCATTGCAACACGACATTTGAAACTTGTATGTTCCAGAGAAGTAATATGAATTCCGAACATAATGGGAAACCAAACTTTGATAAACATATCTGGGTATGGTAGATACGATGCGGTATTTCATATCTATAAACACTCGGCTATATTATCAAAGTACTGTTAACCAAGATGTGCGGACTTCATGTTATGCTCAGTTTTTCCGATATGTTATACTTGGGTCAATAATACGTTAATTGTCTGTTACGTTTTAACACAAACAAGCATGTGGTAGATTTAAATTAATTTTGCTCATTACCGCATGTTCCGATACTGAATTTTTAAATGCTTCAAAAATATATATTTTTATGCTCTGTTACCCTGAGTGCTACGCTTCTCGTGGAGTGTCCCACGAGCATGTTGTTGTGGCACCGACAACATGTGCTCCTTCCGTGACGGAGAGATTAGTTCACGGCGTCCCTAGGTACACGTGTGGTACAAAGCTACTAGGAGGCGTATGAATCGATCCTAGCTCTATTTCAGTTTCTGTTTCTGGGAATGGATGTAGTTGTGCCAACCTGCCCCATTCCTTGTGATTGGTATACAGGAATGGCCCCCTGTATATCGTCACCTCTGTTTCTGTTACTATTCGACTCATGGGTACATCCGTATGATATGAACTATCCGATATTGTTTAAACTATCTGTTATTGTTATGAATTATTTGTTACCGTTTATGAATCATCTGCTACTGATCTGAATTACTTGTTGCTATTCTTACTCAGAAGTTATTGTGATTGACTTATCCGAAAGTGTTTCGGCTTACTGTTTACGCGAATTGTTTAATTAGTTGTGTACTGTTTAGAAAAAAATATTTTATTGTTACTGTTATTAAAACTATTTTGTTATCTCCATCATAAACTATTTTTTTTAAACTTACCGTTTTTATTTAAAAAAATTTAGCGCTTGAGCCTATTATTCCGTACTTGGCATTTGGCTCATTCCTTAAACTTTTCCCCTCTCAGGTTCACAAGTTACTTTGGGCGGGATGGAGAGAGTGAAATAAATGTTAGAATGCTTATGAAGATTTCTAAGCAATGGAATTATGTCTTCTGTCTCTGTATACCTCCGTATATTGTGACACGTCAGCCCATTTTGGGTTGGGGTGTTACAGTTATGGTATCAGAGCAAAGGCTCTTTCCTGTAGAAAACTTAAATATAATATGTAGGCTGTGAGGAATGGGTAGATTAGAACTTTAGAAATTCCAAACTAAGGCAAATTCGTGATTAGGCAATTCATAAATAAGGAATGTTTGGACTAAGGTTTGCTAAGATTTATATAGACATCTTTTCTACTTGCCTTTCTTTTTCTTCATATCATTATAGATACATTGCTGCTGCCAATCTCGTGACCACCACGACTACACTGTTACCGAATACCACTATCGCTCGCTACCGGCTCCTACCGGTCAAAACTTTAAAGGCCTTTGGTCGTGGAAATTTCTTTTCTGTGCGAGTTTATAAAATGACGCTTTAAAATTTTTAACTTAATTGCCTTAAAAACTTAAAGTGATAGGATAAACACTTCATTATATACATTTAGTAACAAGTAGAGTCACTAGCTTCCTGTTTTAAAACACACAATATAAGGGTGACATGTTTACAACCTATTACTAACAATTTGTGAAAACTCCACCAGCATATTAGGTGAATAACTAGTTGAAAAAGATTTACCAAAACCTAAGGGTTAACTGCCTAAGTATTCGTTATGCAACCAATAAGTCAAACACAATGTTTTTCATTAAAAAATGATTTAATAATTAAAATCTCTTATTTAAATATTTTCATTAAACGTTCGTTTTATAAATAAATATGTTTAAATATTTTCATTAAAAGACCCACCATTATAGATATCATTACTGATACCATTACCATTTATTGATAATGCTATTTACTATTACCGTTTGTCTCAACGTTCACAAATAGTGTTCCTGTTTATTGTTTAAACCACAACTATGTTTACCTAGTTTTATTTATTTATCTAAATTTTCACCATAACCATTTTATTACTAATTGAGTTTATTATTATTATTATTATTATTATTATTATTATTTTTCAGCTCACTTTTTTTTCCATAATCATTTACACCATCGTATGTTGTACCTATTTTATTACCAGAGTCGTTCAACAATTCTTTAACAGTAATCGTGGTTACTATTATTAAAACATAAATGGGTTGCTACATTTTTATCCATCATAGTTGTTTTGCCTTATCCGATACTGTTTTGATTAACAGATTACGGATATTGTTTTGAATCATCGTATACCAATACTATTTTGGCGCTCCACATATCATAAATGCTTTACCTTCGAACACTGTGGCCCTTTAACAACATGTACCATAATGCGTTCGTACTTCAGCAAACTGAAAATAAGTTTAATACTAGATGTATAACATTTACTTATTCGAATAGATACCTCTGATAAGTCATCGTTCACCGCCATTACCAGCAAATAATTTCCGAATATATTGTTACCGTTTATTGAAGCATTTGAAAAAAAAATAATTAATTGTTAAATTGCAAATAGTTAGTTATCAAAATCCGATTGGTTTCGAATAATAATTTACTAATACTTCTAGTAAAAAAAATAATAAGAATTGTAATAATTTATAATAATGATAGTATTAACTAGTCTAAATTTTATATGGATATATACAAATACTTGTTAAAAAAGATTGCCTAGCTGTTAAATGCACATTTCGCAAATACTGGTTACGAAGAGCATCCGATAAAATGATAAAAATATTTTTATATTCTTTTGAATACTTCTTTAATATTTTAAATATGGATTTTCTAGTTAAATTCTAAACCTTTAAAATTTAAATTTGAATTTTTGGATTAATGTATATTTTTTCTAGTCAATTATGAACCTCATTCTAAACATCTAGATCCTTGACTAAATTCTGAACTCCCTTGTTGGACTTTTGAACTCCTTTGCTATGCTTGTCGAACCCCTACTAAACTTGTTAAACATTCTATAGATTCTGAAAACCCCCATTATTAAACTTTTATTCATTTATTTATTATTTAAACTTTTTATTGTTATTTTTTTTACCCCAATTGTTTTACAAAGTTTTTGTTAACTCTTTAACTTTTAGAACTTTAATCGACAGATCCGGAATGTATTTAAATCATGTTACCATGTATTCCTTTTAAGACAACAGTTTACTTATTCATACCTATAATATCAACTTTTTTAGTTAACTAAGATGTTGTAATTTAAAACGAATATGTCATAATGCATTTTAATTACAAACGACACCTTCATACTAAAAATGTAAGAGATGACGCACGACCAACCCCATTGTCAATTTCTTTTATTTGGCGCAATCGACTTCTTTCATAAAAATAAACCTATTGTATATGTTTTTTGCTAATTAAACATTTTGTGAAATGTTTTATTCAAACCCCTTGTGGAAAGCTTTAAATTTAAAAATATGTTTTATTAAAATCTGAATTTAGATTTCATGAATAGACGAGTATTTATTACGTAAAATGTTTTATTCAAAAAAACTTGAAAAAAAAATAGTAATAAAATTTAAGCATTATTCGTTATGAAGATGTAAAAGGATCTAATTACCACTTTTTATATCGGCGATGTTTCAAAATGATAAAATGAATATGTGTATACACATGACTACTTCATCAAGAATAAATGAAGTTTTATTTTTCTTTTGATACTAAACTTGGGAAGAATAATTTGAAAACAAGATTTATACGTTACGAAGTCAATTTTCGGTGGTATAAGAAACACATGTTTCCGAGGCATATGAGTGCCTTTGACGTCTTCCGCCGACAGGATTTGCGTGACTAAGTACTGTTTTACTTTTGAGTATTGTCTCTGATACGCCATCTTCGAAACTCTGATTGGTATATTAGGAAGCTAACCTTGTCCGTCTTTTAGGACTAATTATCGGCTTGGAATTCACAAGTTAATTTTGCAAGATTATGCTAGATTCCTAAATTTGGCTAAAGATATCTCAGTAAGAGATATAAATATCGAAACTTTCATGTTGTTTGTAATTTTCTTGATACGTTTCCAAGGGAAATAACCATGACTAAGAGTACTGTTAAGATGTGAGATAGAATTCACCATCTACCCTCTGTATGACTAGATGGGTCATTAAGATGCATTATGGGAGAACCGTTATGACACACTTGTAAGGTAATTGACAATTATGGTCTGGAACATAACTGTGAATTAAGTTTACAAATGTGCTTATGGAATTCCTATCATGCATATTAATGTCCATCTGAATGCTCTAATTCTTTCATCCGTTAAGGCTTTGTAGGAGGACCATTAGGGCACGATTGTAAAGTTATTGACAATTATGGTCTAGAACATAATTGTGAATTACGTGTACATAAGTGCGCTTTTGGAAATCCTATGTGTAGATTAGTTTTGATTGAGTTACAAAACCTTTTGACCAAGTAACTGTGAACCTTATCTATGATCAACATTGAACCCGCTACTACATTGATTACTATTCTCTGACTTATGTGAATGTCTCTAAATCAATGGCCACTTTGTTTTATGTATGTTCACCATCATTTTTAGCAAAGCGTTAAAATGCATTTTGGGAGAAACATTAGTGACCGGTTGTGATGAAATTGACAATTATGGCAACATACAAATGTGCGCTTCTAGGATTCCTATTATGTTGATTAATGTGTATCATGTATTTGTTTTGTACCACCGTTCCGTTACCTTTGAAAGTATCCGTATATTAACCAACAAATTTCGAGGACGAAATTTAATTTAAGAGTGTAATAGTTGAAATAACCGTAAAATAAATATAAGTTAAAATATATTCTTAATACATAAAATATTACTCCCTCCGTCCCAATTTAAATGTCCTATTTTGACTTTTCAAATCTTTCTTTTACAACTTTGACCGTAAATATTTTTGTTCGTGTCATATAATTCTTGATGAAAATTATATGAATGGATTGAGTTTTAAATGTATTTTACATTGATATAATTTTCATCAAGTATTATATGACAAGAACAAAAATATTTACGGTCAAAGTTGCAAAAGAAAGACTTGAAAAGTCAAAATAGGACATTTAAATTGGGACGGAGAGAGTAATATTGATATATTAATTAATATAATTTTAACATTTAAGACGTAAAAATAATAATAATAATAATAATAATAAATAAAAACACTACACATGCAACTTACGAAACATCAACAATATAATAATAATAATAATAATGCAAAGACCATTTGATTTGACAAGACTCTTGAAACCTACTCAAGTTTTCTTCAAATGACAGTATAACCTGCAACTTATTTTCCATCCACTCATTTTTTATTGCACATGACAATCATATTTAATTCATTCTTTCACAAGATATGTTTCTAGCTAACACATCATTTGTGTACGTATGAAAACAGTGAGACCATCCATGAGCAGGTGTCCATAAGATATTTTGAACTCCTCCACCCCACCAACGGTTACGCTTGCTTCATCCATAGTCACACAAACCTCCCCGGGTTTCCTTCTTTCCCGATAATATTATTACCATCTCCGGCCAACCACTTTACTTACGCTTAACCCAAAAATAGCATCACCACTCTTCACCTTCACTCCGTGACACCGCTCGCCGACCACCTGAATTACCACACTATCGGTTACCGCCACTAAACAAGTTTCAACTGACAAACCTTCGACCATATTTTATTCGAAAAATTAACCGAAATTAACAAATGCCACCACACATTATCTCCATCACCGCAAGAGTCTGCTACCATTCCGGTGACACCCATTTTACACTCACTTTCGCAAGCGAGGTACTAATAACTTAAAAATGATTTATGTGTATATATACATGCATACATGTTATACTAGGTTCATTTATGATAATCTACAACTAATAAATAAATAAATCCATGTGCTACAAGGTAACGGCTCAAGAAGAAAGAAGAATGAAAAATATTAAAATGAAAACATGAAGGTGAAGACCACTCATTCATATACCATTTTAAGTTATTAATATTAAAATAAACACATAAACAAGAGAAAGAAAAGGCATAACTTTGTAAAGAGATGACCAATTAGTTGCCAAGTTAAAATAAATAGATAAGTGTATTTAAGTTCTTATCATAAACAAGCCGAGCTTTTTATATATATATATATATATAAATATATATATATATATGTATTGGATCATTTCAGAAGTTTATATATATATATATAGAAGTTTATATATATATATTTATATATATATATATATATTTATTGTTTGGTCTAAATTTAGTTGCTACTACATTATTTCTTTAAACGAGCAATTTTGTTAATGTTTTACAAACTTAAAATAAATACAATTTAGTAATAAGCCAACTTAAGGAAATTCATTCAACTTTATGTGATAAGAAATATATATTTTAGATAATAAGATATAAATAATGGTGTACCAAAAGCTAAATCAAAACTTGGTATAACCAAATAAAATAACAATAAACATCCTCTAATTATTCAACTTACATAAATACCGTAACAAGTTAGAATATTACAAGATAAACATACATCGTCATTTATAAATTGTTCGTAGGTTACAACGCCCTTTAAAATGAACATGTCTAACACCATTGTGAATTAACCTCCAAGGTACGGATTCTTACCCACTACTTTGTTATCTGGTTCGATTGTGATAACCCCTATGACTAGACCTGAAACTCTTAATTTCTTTGGTTTTCCGTTCGTTTCATGTTTCTTACAAGTATTTTATTTCATTGCAACACGACATTTGAAACTTGTATGTTCCAGGGAAGGAATATGAATTCCGAACATCATGGGAAATCAAACTTTGATAACATATCTGGGTGTGGTAGATACGATGCGGTATTTCATATCTATAAACACTAGGCTATATTATCAAAGTACTGTTAACCAAGATGTGCGGACTTCATGTTATGCTCAGTTTTTCCAATATGTTATACTTGGGTCAATAATACGTTAATTGTCTGTTACGTTTTAACACAAACAAGCATGCGGTAGATTTAAATTAATTTTGCTCATTACCTGTAAGGCCCCGTTACCGGTAGCCCTACTTTCCTGTTGGATTTACTCATAAACGCAGTTCTAAATATCAGAGTTAATTAAAACATTCGCGGAATATAAAAGCTTTCATAAAACATTTCATAACAAAACAAATCTTGTCTTAAAACGTCATCTTGTCTTTCAAAATAAACAAAACATTAAACTTAAACGTCTTGAGTCTTCCGATGCCAGCCTCTTATTCAATGCCACGTGTCTCCTCAAGCGAGCTGTCTCATCCTACTCACCTGCGTGCATACTAAAAGTCAGCTACGCTGAGTGAGTTCTAGTTAATCATACATTATACAATACACATAAACTTATATCCTTTCATTCATACTTTCATACTTTCATACTTTCTTTTGTATTAACTTACTTTCATATCTTACGTTATAAAGAGCATTACGCCCTACATTCCTCGAGTATTATTAGGGCTCGGTACCCTCCTTCCTCGAGTATTATTAGGGCTCGGTACCCTCCGTCCTCGAGTATTATTAGGGCTCGGTACCCTCTTTCCTCGAGTATTATTAGGGCTCGGTACCCTCTTTCCTCGAATATTAGTAGGGTTCGGTTCCCTAGTTCTCGAATATTAGTAGGGTTCGATTCCCTCTTCGTTACCATACAACCATACATCATACCTCGAGCATTATTAGGGCTCGGTATCCTTTTCGTAACCATACAACCATACAGCCATCATTTCCTTCTTTTATTAACTTTATCACGTTCATACATATAAGCATACATATCATACTTACCTCATACATAGCGTTACAACCCGACAGTACGTGCAATATCCGAAGATCGTTCACGTACCATCAAGCAATCATTCATACATTTCACATTATTCACATAAGACATACACTTATCTCTTAGGATAAGCGTATTAACAAACATATTGAGTATGCACACAGCCCCGAAAACATAACACATAAATGGGGCTAGAAACTCACCTGAATCCTGTTACGCTCTCCGTTAATCGTTATTCCCTTCTTGAGCTGTGCACGGCTAACTGTATAATATTTACATGTATCAATTAACTACTACTACTCATGTTGTATATCTATCTTTATATAACCCACAACGAACGGGGGTCCGGGGGCAGCGCCCCTGGCAGCGGGGTCTAGGGGCGGCAGCCCCTAGCAGGGTCTAAGGGGCAGAGCCCCTGGCTGGGGTCGAGCTGCCAGGTCAGGTTGGAAAAATTTTATTTCCATTAACTGTCTTAACACATTTTCCATTAGCATTTTGAATCATTGAATAATATGTTACTTAAAAGTTCAAGGGATGAATTGTAATTAATTCATTCTTTTTCTAAGTCCAGGGAATGTTCTGTCATTTTATTAAACTTTCTAGTTCGTTATTCAGTCTTTAACGAATTGACTTATCTTAGCGAACTGGTCATTTGTAACGAACTGAACCCTCTAACGAACTGGACCTCTGACGAATCCGTCCTTGTACGAACCAGTCCACATAGCGAATCAGTTCAAGTAACGAATTGGACCTTCTAATTCGTTATCTCCTTTAACGAATGGCTATAACGAAATGGGGGGGGGGGTTAATTCGTTATCTTTTCCTTAACGAATCAGGACACGAACTAAGGCTAGTTCGTTATCTTTCCTCAGCGAATCTACTTAACGAATCGGGACACAAACTAAGGCTAGTTCGTTATCTTTCCTCAGCGAATCTACTTAACGAATCAGGACACGAACTAAGGCTAGTTCGTTATCTTTCCTCAACGAATCTACTTAACGAATCACCCTTAATTCGCTAAATTCCCGTTAGCGAACTAGGGTTAGGTCAGGAATGTCAGAACATTCCCTGACATTCCCCCTTAACCTCGTACCACTTTCCGGCGCCGCCTTTCCGGCGCCGTCATTGCCGGAAAGCCGCCGGAAAAAACGAGATTTCGCCGGAAAAACGGGTTTTAGCTCGTTTTTCACCGTTTTTCGTCCCGTTCAATCCAGATCTGAGCTAGGGTGACTCCTAAGCTCATCATAGGTTCGGTTTATACCCGAATCCACCCGGATCTCGTGACTTAAACGGTTTAACGGTGTCGGCTCGTCGTTTCATGATTATATCTAACAGATTTAAGCTCAAACAATAAAATACTATCATTACCTCGGGTCGGTTCTCGGTTTTCTTCTTGATATCGGTTTAGAGAGAGAGAACTAGAGAGAGAATCTTAAGTGCGTGTTTTGGGTGGTGTATGGAATATGTGTGAATAAGGATTAAATGGATATTAAGGGTTTATATATTTATGGATCATGGGCTTAAGCCCATGGTCTTTCTTTCTTTCTTTCCTAACCCAAGTCCATAACCCATATTCATTTACCCAGCACTGGCCCAACTCGTATTCTATTTATCTAAACCGATAACGACCCACTATGAAATAACGAAATTTATTTTTTATTATAATAACTGAAAGTAGGATGTTACAAGTCTTCCCTCCTTAAAGAGGTTTCGTCCCCGAAACCTAACTATTAAATAAACAAATTTGGGTAAAACTTGCGCATCTCATCCTCCGCTTCCCAAGTAGCATCTGAACCCTTGCGATGCTTCCATGTCACCTTCACTAAAGGTATAACCTTGTGACGAAGCTGCTTCTCCTTGCGGTCAACTATCTCGATCGGTTGCTCAATGTAGTTCAACTGTTCATCAACCTCAATGTCCATTAATAGCACGTGGGACGTGTCATCAGCTAGACATTTTCTCAGATGAGAAACATGGAAGGTTGAATGAATTCCTTCTAACTCTTCTGGCAAGTCTAGTTTATAAGCCACTTCACCCACACGATCTACAATCTTAAACGGTCCAATGTACCTTGGACTCAACTTCCCTCTTTTCCTAAAACGGATAATCCCTTTCCAAGGCGAGACCTTAAGCATCACATTGTCGCCAACGTTAAACTCAATTGGTCGTCGCCGCTTATCCGCATAAGACTTCTGTCTGTCTTGAGCGGCTTTCATTCTTGCTTTGATCTGATCGAACCTTGAAGACGTTTCTTGAACCACTTCTAGGCTTCCCATTTCTTTCTGACCAATCTCACCCCAACACACCGGGGTTCTACATCGTCTACCGTAAAGCATCTCAAACGGTGGCATACCAATACTTGAATGGTAACTGTTGTTATAGGAGAACTCTGCCAGGTGCAGATGATCATCCCAATTCCCACCAAAATCTAAAACACAAGCACGCAGCATATCCTCAAGGGTTTGGATCGTTCTTTCAGACTGTCCATCGGTTTGAGGATGATACGCCGTACTGATGTTCAACCTCGTCCCCATAGCTTCATGGAATTTCTTCCAGAACCTCGAAGTAAACCGTGTATCTCTATCAGACACGATCGATAACGGTACTCCATGCTTGGTTACAACTTCTTTAATGAACAAGCTTGCTAACGTTTCTGACGAGATGGCCTCTCGTATAGGCAGAAAGTGAGCACTCTTGGTCAAACGGTCCACTATCACCCAGATGGTATCATGATGCTTAGCTGTACGAGGTAGCTTAGTTATGAAATCCATGGTGATGTGTTCCCATTTCCACTCAGGTATCTCTAGCGGTTGCATCTTCCCATAAGGCTTTTGATGTTCGGCTTTGACTTGTAAGCAAGTTAAGCACTTACTAACATAATCCACTACATCATTCTTCATTCCAGGCCACCAGTAGTCTCTTTTCAAATCTTGATACATCTTTGTAGCTCCAGGATGGATTGAGTACCTTGACTTATGAGCTTCATCTAAGATTCGACTTCTAAGATCACCATGGCGTGGGATTCACATACGGTCGAACTTAGTCTTAACTCCATGAGTGTTTTCCATCAACTCATCTTGCTGGACATAAATCCTTTCTTTCTTTACTAACCCTTCATCTACTAACACCTCTGACTGCACCTTGACGATTTCTTCAAAAAGACTTGTGTTCATGATCAACTTGTATGACTTCACTGTTGCAAGGACTTCCTCATTCTTACGACTTAACGCGTCAGCGACTACATTATCTTTACCGGGATAATACTTAATGTCGCAGTCATAATCCTTAATCAACTCCAACCATCTTCTCTGCCTCAGTCATAATCCTTAATCAACTCCAACCGGGGGGTTAATTCGTTATCTTTTCCTTAACGAATCAGGACACGAACTAAGGCTAGTTCGTTATCTTTCCTCAGCGAATCTATTTAACGAATCAGGACACGAACTAAGGCTAGTTCGTTATCTTTCCTCAGCGAATCTACTTAACGAATCAGGACACGAACTAAGGCTAGTTCGTTATCTTTCCTCAACGAATCTACTTAACGAATCACCCTTAATTCGCTAAATTGCCGTTAGCGAACTAGGGTTAGGTCAGGAATGTCAGAACATTCCCTGACATCCCCCCTTAACCTCGTACCACTTTCCGGCGCCGCCTTTCCGGCGCCGTCATTGCCGGAAAGCCGCCGGAAAAAACGAGATTTCGCCGGAAAAACGGGTTTTAGCTCGTTTTTCACCGTTTTTCGTCCCGTTCAATCCAGATCTGAGCTAGGGTGACTCCTAAGCTCATCATAGGTTCGGTTTATACCCGAATCCACCCGGATCTCGTGACTTAAAAGGTTTAACGGTGTCGGCTCGTCGTTTCATGATTATATTTAACGGATTTAAGCTCAAACAATAAAATACTATCATTACCTTGGGTCGGTTCTCGGTTTCCTTCTTGATATCGGTTTAGAGAGAGAGAACTAGAGAGAGAATCTTAAGTGCGTGTTTTGGGTGGTGTATGGAATATGTGTGAATGAGGATTAAATGGATATTAAGGGTTTATATATTTATGGATCATGGGCTTAAGCCCATGGTCTTTGCTTCTTTCTTTCCTAACCCAAGTCCATAACCCATATTCATTTACCCAGCACTGGCCCAACTCGTATTCTATTTATCTAAACCGATAACGACCCACTATGAAATAACGAAATTTATTTTTTATTATAATAACTGAAAGTAGGATGTTACATTACCGCATGTTCCGATACTGAATTTTTAAATGCTTCAAAAATATATATTTTTATGCTCTGTTACCCTGAGTGCTACGCTTCTCGTGGAGTGTCCCACGAGCATGTTGTTGTGGCACCGACAACATGTGCTTCTTCCGTGACGGAGAGATTAGTTCACGGCGTCCCTAGGTACATGTGTTGTACAAAGCTACTAGGAGGCGTATGGATCGATCCTAGCTCTGTTTCAGTTTATGTTTCTGGGAATGGATGTAGGTGTGCCAACCTGCCCCATTCCATGTGATTGGTATACAGGAATGCCCCCCTGTATATCGTCACCTCTGTTTCTGTTACTATTCGGCTCATGGGTACATCCGTATGATATGAACTATCTCATACTGTTTAAACTATTTGTTATTGTTATGAATTATTTGTTACCGTTATGAATTATCTGCTACTTATCTGAATTATTTGTTACTATTCTTACTCAGAAGTTATTGTGATTGACTTATCCGAAAGTGTTTTGGCTTACTGTTTACCCGAATTGTTTAATTAGTTGTGTACCGTTTAGAAAAAAATGTTTTATTGTTACTGTTACTAAAACTTTTTTGTTATCGCCATCATAAACTATTTTTTTCTAAACTTACCGTTTTTATCAAAAACTTTTTAGCGCTTGAGCCTTTTATTTCGTACTGGGCATTTGGCTCATTCCATAAACTTTTCCCCTCTCAGGTTCACAGGTTATTTTGGACGGGATGGAGAGAGTGAAATAAATGTTAGGATGCTTATGAAGATTTCTAAGTAATGGAATTATGTTTTCTGTCTCTGTATACATCCGTATATTGTGACACGTCAGCCCATTTCGGGTTGGGGTGTTACAATTGAACTTTCATTTTTGTTCAAATCCTAGATATTTTACCTGGATAGCAGGTAATCTAGGTTTTTTTTTTTATTTTTCAATGTTTTTACTTTGCATAATAACTTTTAAAGGTTGGTAAAATTAATAAAAATGCAAAATATAATTTTAAAATTCTGAAAATTTGCAAAAAAAAGGTTCGGAAAATTGAGGTTCGGGTTTGAACGGATCAAGGTCGGAACGGTTCAAAACGGGTTTCGGGTAACTTTTTTTTTAACAACGAATCAACGCGTTTTCATCACGTTACAGCTCGTTTTAACAGCAAAAGCTCGTTTAAGCGATGTTTTCAGTTTGTTTCAGCACTTAACAGCTCGTTTAAGCGAATTTTCAGTTTGTTTCAACACCTAACAGCTTGTTTCAGCACCTAATCGCTTAAACGAGCTGTTAGGTGCTGAAACAAACTGAAAAATCGCTTAAACGAGCTGTTAGGTGCTGAAACGAACTGAAGATCGCTAAACGAGCTGTTAGGTGCTGAAACGAACTGAAAAATCGCATAAATGAGTTGTTAAGTGCTGAAACGAACTGAAAAAATCGCTTAAACGAGCTTTTGCTGTTAAAACGAGCTTTAACGCGTTGAAAACGCGCTGATTCGTTGGTTCAAAAAAAAAAAACTCACCCGAAACCCGTTTTGACCCGTTCCGACCTTGACCCGTTCTAACCCGAACCTCAATTTTCCGAACTTTTTTTTGCAAATTTTTGGAATTTTAAAATTATATTTTGCATTTTTACCAATTTTTGCAACATTTAAAAGTTATTATGCAAAGTAAAAACATTGAAAAAAAAACAAGATTACCTACTATAAAGGTAAAATATCTATGATATGAACAAAAATGGAGGTTCAATTACTTGATTAGAACAAAAGTTTTTATTAGTGACATGATTGGAACAACTTTCAAAGTTTGTTACTAATCTATGGAGTAATCCCTTTTTTTAACATTAAATTTCCTTTTAATCATTGTCATATGGGAAAATTAAACCCAAGACCCCCCCCCCCCCCCCCACACCAAATAATAATAATAATAATAATAATAATAATAATAATAAAAAAATCTAGGTGTTGAAAGGCTTGTTTTTCCAATGAAAAAAGGTTAAAAAAAAAGTCATAGCTTGGGTCAGGGTCGAGTAAGTCGAACATTCTTGGTCAAGCTACGAGTTTCTTTTTCCTTTCTATTTTAATCTTAATAAGGTGTTTGATTTTAACTGCAATCGATACCCAAATCCACCCAAACTAAAGAAAGAAAATTCGTAAATGACAATACTTGTATAAAGGCCATTTCAAAGGCTGCCATCATCTCTAAAACAGATGTTCCTCGACCGGTTCCCACGTTGTAAGACCTCACAACCAAAAATATCACAATGGTTGTAGCAAAAAACTTTTGTTGTCTGTTCAACGCTTCAAATTCCCCTAAACAAAAGACTCAGTTAGACACTTTGGATTTAAATAAAGCAAAATCAATCAACCATAGAAACTGGGCTGCACGCCACTAACTACCAGCGCCGTCTCCCACAACCGCCAAACACTACTTTTCCAGCGAACCCTCAAATCAACAAAACTCGTTGCATTAGTAATCACTAACAATCAAGCTTTGTTAAGATATAGTCACAACTCAGATACGTCATCATCATAGCCTTCAATATCCACAAATTTTAAGGTCCCTCCAACTCTCAAATAACAATAACAATAATAATAGCGAAAAACTAAATCAAAGCATGATAAAAATATCTTCATAGAAAACAATTACATAAGCAAAATCAACCAACATCGAAGAGAGTAACGAACTCGTCTTAAAACAGGTATTAAAATCCACATTATATGCTTAAAACACAATCATGAAGATCCAAGGAACTTCCTAGATACAAAGTAGATTCGAAAAAGGAGGCTCAGATAATCAAGTATCATCACAACCTTAAGCCCCTGATATTACCACCACCGCCTAGGGTTCCTGTACAAAACCCAGCAACATTACAGACTATCGGTACTCAAAAGTCATGCCACCGCCTAGGGTTCCTAAATCGAACCCGATAACAGTAAAATGATAATGTATTAATGTTCAACAATTAGATGAAGCAGCAGACACGAATGCCGTCGTCCCTCGCAGACATGGCTGGAAAGCCACTGGTAATGGTTTCAGTTAAATAACTGCAACTTTCAATTATCAACAATATTCAACCACAAGGATGTTGGCCCCAATAATATATCAGTAACCATAAAGTCACAAATAAATGTCAGTAACCTTCAAATAGGTTGCTTTCTGAAACGCTAAAACAAAAAAACGCCACAAGACCACCGCTGCCACCTAGGGTTTCGAAAAACACCACCACCACCACATAGGTTTTAAACACCCGGTGTCGTCTACATGAAGAGAGAGAGAGAGAGAGAGAGAGAGAGAGAATCATGGTGTGTGATCAATATCAAGAGAGAGAATAAAAGCAAATGTAACTGAAAAGCCCAATGTCACGACTCAAGATGTAAAACGTGGAATAGACGTGTGTACAACACTGCTAAACCATCTTAAAATGTACAACATGAAGATGGATGATGTCTTAAATCCCTAGCTCATCAAATCACCCAAAAACACCCACAATCTCCCAAAGTGTGTGGGTATGTTTGTGAAAATGGTAATAGGAGTTCTAGGGTTGGAAATATGTTTTAAAAGAATTTTCCCGACCAATACTTTGGTCGCGTTTCGTGACGCCGAGGCCATATTCCCGTTGCGTAGTGACGGGTAGTAAAATATATAATTCTTTTGAACTAATATTATAATAAATAAGTATAATAAACAAATATTATAACAAGTAATGTATTGTATAATCTTATGGCATGTAACAATTAAATTATCAAAGTTATTTAACGTGTTCGTGTTCGACATTAATCACCAACGCGTAAGGACAAGCTCATGTGATTCGGTAATTCCCCTAATACCGCCACGTGAATGTGTGCAATAACCGACTCGCTTAATTAACAATAATTAAGCGAAATACATGAATGAATGTTTGAGATAACCGGGTTTGTGTCAATGATGTTAACCTGAAATTGCCGGGTGTCACAATAGTGGTTGATTGTTTGGAGGTAATGGGTGTTCTTGGTTTTCAGGTTGGTCATCTGGAGGGTCTTGATTATCTCTAACCTCGCGAGGGCTATGTTAACTCATATCTTCCACTTTTTGTTGTGACGACTTGGTTTCTTTTTTGCTGTTTTTTTTCTATTTATGGGTCAAATTGAAATGGATCGTCTCTATTTGAGTATCTCATACGCATAAACCTGTGAAATTACATGCACACACGAACACAAGAAACCTCGCCTAAAACTGGCAAAAATAATATAAAATTAAAAGTAAACAAAGATTAAACTAGCACTTTGCATGTTGATTCCCAGCAACTTCACCATTTTGATGTAGCTGTCATGAGCTAATAAAAACAAGTTAATTATCGTATTTTAATCAGTTGTAACTAGTAAGGGTCAGTAAGGTCGTCTCCACATGGATTCAGTGGAACATGCTGGTAAAATTCATTAATGTATTTAACAGTTTGGACACTCGATGTCAAGTAGTTTAAAAAGATGATTTGTTTGTAAAAGATTGTGAGAAAAGAGTAACCACTTCGTGTTTCAGATTCAGTAGTTACTAATAGCCTAGCCTTGTTCATTGGGATATCATTAACGGGGATTCTATATGTGAGTTATTTTAAGTGATGATTAATAAACCGATGTTAGTGGGTTCTATTACAAAATCACCAATCCTGGTCATGAAGTATCAGTCACAGTTGATATGATGTTAACACGAAGAACCTAAAACAATCAAGCATTTTAAATTTCAAATCACAAGTTAAGTCTCATACAATCCATGGAAAACATAAAACTTAATCCCAGTCATTAAACAAAACTAAATCAGTCAGTCAATACATAAAATCCTACACCCGAAGGTGGTTACAAAGATGTTTAGCCAAGAAACATGATAGAATCAATAAACTTGACGTTGGGTGAATTAGCTATTTTAGATGATTTGAGATAATGGAATATCCTCAATTCGTCCTAAAACAGCTGATCAATGTCCCTTTTCGACTTAGGGTTATTTCCATCAAATAGGGAAAGGAAAAACAAACTTTCCTTAATTTTTTTTGTGCACTAGAGTAAGCTACGCCGGGGTTGGAGTAAGTTTACGCCACAGAGTAACCTACTCCCAGGAGGCTTACGCTGGAAGCAATTAGAAACGATTTAGATGTTTGCCCTAAATAATGGTTAAAAAAAGTTTTTATTAAAAGTAATGTAAAACATATAAAATCGATGATAATTAAGGTATCATGACACAAATTTGATTTTTTAGTAATTAAATTATATATTTAAGGTATAATTTTTTCGGTCCATTTATTATGACCAGAACACCACAACCATGTGTAGTGCCCGTTTTTCCCACCCAAAACTTTGTGAACTCACCCCCCCCCCCCCCCCCCCGAGTTTTGGGCTCAAGGGTTTCCTACACAACTCTATCCAATTAAATCGTCTAACCAATCATGTTTTTCCCACAAACGCGAACCAATCAAATATTTAAGTTATTTTAGAATTTTAGTAATGATTATAAGGGCTTTTAATAAATACACAACTTTTGCAAACTTCTCATTGCTAACTGGGATGCCATGTGTTGCAAAATGCTCATCTCTAGAGAGTTTTGATTACACATGGTCTAAGCCCGCCCTGCTAGCCAGAGCATGATTGTTCTTCGTTTTATTTAGACACAATTACGCAGTTAGTCTCTGACGTTTCCCTAAAGTAAAATAGATTGGGTACTAAAGTTTTGATTTGTAACAATGTTAGGTATTGACTTTAACTTCCGTTAATAGTTAACAGAATTTGTGTCAACTTGTCGCCATAAAGCTTAGGTTTACCAACGTCCGGGCTTCAACGCTCGAGTTTACCAAAGCCTGATTTTTACCGACCGAATAAACATTATTTAAATATTTTAAGTTTTTTTTGTATATTAATCTTTTTATATGTTAATTAAACAGATTTGTATGTTGGGTTTTATTAAGGTACAATTACAAACATACCCAATACCCACCAAATAGGTTTTATACGCCAACTTGTTGCTGCAACACAATGCCTGGGTTTTACAGGCTAAATGAAGACTGTCTTAAATATGAGAATGTTAAAAATAATGTGCTACGAGCGCCTTTTTTTTGTTTTTTAATTGTAAGTATGTTAATTTGATCAATTTATATATTAGGGTTTTGTTCTGATACCGTAATGAGCGTAATCAATATATACCGAATTCATGTTGACTCACAAGTGTAACGCCTGAATTTTGCCGACCAAATTCTTCGCGCAAAACGCCCGGGTAAATCACTATTTGCCATACTAATTAGAACGTGAAATCCCAAAATATTACCAAACACAAATTTGTCAAACAATTAAGTGGAAATGTGTAATATTTAACGGATGTTAAAGTTAGTACCTAACATTGTAAAAAATCAAAACCTTAGTACCTATATATGTTATTTTAAACTTGAGTACCCAATCATGTTATTTTATGGAAGCGTCGAGGACCAATAATTTAATTGTGTATTTGTTGGATTTAATGGTCGGTTCGGGTCAAGTCAACGCGACCGACCCGAATGTGACCCGGACTGAGTTACACCGGGAGTGACGAGATAATGGCCTACTTAAATGTTAATTAGGCCCGACATAATAAATTAGATGGACTTGATATTGATTAAAAGGCTTTGTTTGGTTATTTGGGCTCAAGCCCAAGTTGGTTTAATTGTTAAACCCTACACCATGTTTACTATAAATACATAAGCTTTATACTATTTATGATAACCTGAAATAATTACAAACCCTAACACATACACGAACTCCGGCGCCGAAATCCGGCCACCCGTTTTCCGGCGAGCCCATTCCGGCCGCCGCTGACACCACACAGCCACCGCCGCACATCCTTTTAGTCACTACAAACACCACCGTAGCTATTCACGAGCTCCGGTACTGTTTAAACACCTAAATCGGTTTTCCGGCGACCTGGTTCTTCTTCTCCGGCGAGCCCCGTTTTTCCGGCGAACAAGATTTTGGGTGCTGCTGTTGTTGTGTTGCTGAGGAGTTGCTGTCTTGCTGTCCTAGCTGCCGTCTACTGCTTTCTCTACCGTTCTCCGCCGTCCGCCGCCGCCGCCTGTTGCACAGCCGCCGTCGCCGCCGTTCGCCTGCTGGAACAGTTGGATCTTGGATTGTGTCATCCTAGCATCTCTCGTCAACCCTCGGTGTCTTCCCGGTTTGTGTATAACCGAGGTATATCGACATCTTTACTATGGAAGAAGAAATGATATTACAAGGAAATAACGACAAAAAAATTATGTATCCTTGAATAAGAGTATCCACAACATGGTGGGTTGCCCGAGGTCCAGATACAAGTGGAAAGGGGCAGGCTGGGATCAAGCGTACGTCACCATTGTAGCGCCCAAGTTCGGTGAACAAGTACGGCTCTGAAGATATGAGACAGACGTGTAGATGTGTGTCCCTCAACAATATTATACATTCTTGATTTGTTGGAGACTAACCGCTAGAAGAAGAAAACGATGACTTGCCATTTTCAGGAAACTTCATCGTCTCCACCACGTTTTTGATAGATCGATTTCTGTTCGCTTGCGAGATTTGCATCAATCACTTTCGAATCTCCGGTGAGAGGTTGATGGGTTGTGTTTAAATAAGAGGGGTTGTTTTTTTGTTGATGTTTCATATCTAAAATGAAGAGTGGTGCACTGTGTCGGTTGTGGTGACGAGTAGTAGGTATAGTTGTGGTGATGAGTAGTAGGTATAGTTGGTGATTATATATAAAAATTAATATATTATAAAAGGATTATTATTTGATTAAATATAAAATAGTAGGTGATGTTGTGTCGAATAGTTTACAACATCGTAATAATAAAAAGTCAACTTGAAACCTAGTCAACACCATTACTAGGTAAGTTGACCTCCATTTTAGATTTCTCTTCAACATTGAGTACCACATCATCACCAACTTCAAACTCCTTAAAGCAAGCAACCCTACCAAGTTCTTCAACTTCTTCGATCACAAGATCAAGTTTCGCCACTGCCTCTACCAACAACGCCGCAAACGCCGCAAATGGCAACGCCTCCGAGAATTCCAAACTCGTGATTGCAATCTTGCTTAATGTGGGCCTTAACGACTTCCTCTCTGCCTCTATCGTTTGCTTGGAAACCCTTTTTGATTTCCACTCGGATAATGCTGATGCTTCTGTTTTTACACTCGATAATTGTTTCTCAGGATTTGATCGGGCAATAAGAGTGAGCATGTTGGCTAGGTTAGCACCATTTGAGCTGAGAAAGAGACGTGGTTGGGATTTTAGGGCGGTGTCGAGGTCTTGTAGCGCTTGGTGGAGGTGATCTGAAAGTATTTCCGGTGAACATTGGCGATGGTTTCGTATACTGTTACCAAGTTCCATTAAGGCTTTTGATACTTCAGTTGCCAGGCGAGTACATGGATCTTTGAATAGCAGCCGAACTGATTTTGGAGTCTGCAACATAAAATGGTGAAACAAGTATTTTTACCTGGATAATTCGTTTATGTCCAGTTTAACTATGCATGGGTTACCATATAAATTCTTTTACGTATTTAGTTACTGAAAAGTTATATGGCGACTTTTTTGTGGAGTGAAACTACAAAGTTTAAGGATATTGGATATTAGAATTGAAACGTTCTAAATTCCTATAAAAATTTGTGACGCAATAAATTTGGTAGCAAGTTCCTACATATTTTTGATGCATTTTTCACAAATTGAAAACCCCGAATTTAAGATAATCTTACTAAAAATAGCAAAAAAGAAATAAAACCCTAGTTATTTCCAACTTCGCAAGTGTGTGAAATGTTTCTTTAAAATATCTTAACATTATTAATTTAAGGGAAAATTTTCAAAATGTCTATTTTACTTTGTTTAAATCACATTTTATTCATTTGACTTGACAACTCCCAATAACACCAGCAAAAAACAGTCTACCGGCCCGGATTCTAATCATCCCAGACTTGATTTTAATCCACCCAATTGCCAAAGAATCTGGTTAGACTTGAATTTTCAAAATTTTGTTTTATATAATATATTAATATAGTTAATTTTACTTTTACATGTTTTTCTTTTATAACTTTTAAAACATATAATTATATAAAGTTTCAAAAAAAACCGTTTCAGTAAGTTTATTTATATCTATGTGCTAACATAAATTTTGCTCAAAATCAAGCCTCATTAATATGCATTTTGTCCAGCTCAGTTTCAAGTATAATTTATGTCACAACGAAGATAAAAAAAACCATGTCCAGAAGATATCTTCGAAATTTGTTAATATATATTGTATAGAAAAACTAAACAGAAGTAAAACTAATTATATTAATATAATATTCAAAATCAAATTTTTAAAAAAATCTAGTCTGTTTGACCGGAATTATAAAAAATAATCAAGTATATCCGAATGGAGTTTTGTACATTTGGTATTTTCTGGTTGGAATAATTTTGGGAATTTTCAATAACTTAATTGACTAATTTGATGGGTATAAAATACTTACAGTAAGCTTGCGAAGCCTTTACAAAGATAATCAAATAAATACATTAAACTTGATTGGTGCATCCTTGAAGAGGTAGGTCTCAGCAGAGCCCAGTTGGACCCGCAAGACTCACCTTGAAGAGGGACGTCTGCGCAGTTGGACCCGCAAGACTCACCTTAAAGAGGGACGTCTGCGCAAAGACCAACTGGATCCGCAGGACCCACCATGCTTAGAGAGATGACGTCCTTACGCGCAGTACGCAAGCTGTTCCCGCAGGAAAAGCCTCCCAATGATGACGTACCCCGCCTGTTCCCGTAGCTGCGGATACTAGCCATCAGGGAAGGCTACCCGCACTAACAGCAAGGCTACACGCACAAGGCACTAACTCTCAAATAATTCAGTAATGTCACCTGAAGAAGGAATGAGCAAGCCGGGAATACTCCCGCCCAAAGCCGGGAATACTCCCGCCCAAATGAGCCAGTCCGTACGCTACTGGAGGATCTTTTGTACTATACCTGCCAAGGTATGGACAAAAGATCTGACCAAAGCAGCGACAGCTCACTGACAACAGTACGACGAGAAGCACGCTCTAGTACTTAATGTCACTATCAGCCGCTGCCTACTCACCAACCCCTGTCGTGGCACGCACATAGCCTGCAGTTGGTGGAAAAGGAATAGTACACAGCCGGCCATGTCACTATCAGCCGCTGCCTACCCACCAACCACCAGCATGGCACGTGCGTAGCCCACAGTTGGTAGAAAAGGAATATTATACAGCTGGCTGTACCTGCTTGGACACCTACCTTTGGCTATAAATACTCCAACACCTTGGAACGGTATCATTATCTTGTATCTTATCTGCTCTAGCTATTTCTCTTAATATACACTTATATTCAGAGCAATCTAGTCTGATTCTCACGCCGGAGGGTGGTCACAAGGAGGTACCCCCCTTCTCACTGACGAGCTCACGGTGTCTGTTTTGCAGGTCATCAGAAGAATAACTATCTTGCCGGACCTAACCCTCGTGGGAAACATCTATTTAACCCCCAGATTATCCGTAATCTGCCCGGGGTCACTTAGTGTTTCTTCAGTCCTAAATGTGCCGTGTGCATTTTTGATTTTCACGGTTAGTCGATGATTCTAGGTTTCAATAACTTTCGTTTGTCAATTCTTGACAAGGACACTTTTTACTTTTCATCAAAGACAGCCAAAGTCGTCACGGTTGTACAATAAAGTTGAAAGCCATACAAACACTTACAATACCTGAATTTCAGTTTCTAAACAACCATGAAGCGCGACAACCGTGTATCCAAAATGGCGTAGAACAGCTCCTAATTTAACGTATTGTTGCCACGGGAATGGATTACAGCGCCACGAGTGTCGTGGCTCCCAACTTGCATGCAACGCCTACAAATGAAATCTTCTAAATTACAGGACCACGCGTCCACGCATGTGTTACAAAACAAATACATTAGAGAAAAGATCGTACTAGGGTTTCGTCTGTTGATTTAGAATCCAAAACAGCCTTGTAATTCATATAAATCGGATCTTCCATGGATTTATCTTTGGTGACATCTGGTTTCCTGTCGCTAAAGTATTCATCCACACATGCTGCAAGTAAATATTTCTTAGTGACCAACTTTTGTAACTTAAATTGTAGAAAATATTAGTATATGCGTATGCATAGTTGGTAGCTTATTATAATTAATAATATCATTTATTCGTTGTTGAAAGGTAGAAAAGATATTAAGATACCTTCAATGGATTTGGCCAAACCTTCGATTTTGGTTACCGAAAAAGTATGAAGATCTTCTCCGGACCAAATGGGGAATACGAAGAGGCTCATGAGGATGCAGACGCCAGAACCAATAGCCATGGTGTAGAGACGCTCGCGAGCTATCTTTAGCACATCTTCGACTCGATAACTTGATATAGTAATCAGATTGAATGTCAAGAGGAATATAACAACACCATAATCATAGTTTTTCTTTACCTTTGGGAAAAACCTCAAGTACGTACTCATGGCACCTGCAAATTTAAAATTTTTTTAATGATTTATTTTTAAAAGACGTACAACTTAAGGGGTAATTTTCTTAACAGTTGTCCACGTACACTATATATATTGCATTATTGTGGCAAAGTAACATATATAGAGATCATCAACACACGTACACTAGCGTTACATCTTTTAATAATAAAAGTAAACCATTCGTGAAAACAAAATGTTTCACAAAATTTTGAATTTTTATAGTATTATTAAAACGAAGAAGACGATCATTTTCTTTAGATCTTCGCTTACCGATGAAGAAGACCGAAGTCCCTATGAAAATGGCATAAAAGACCTTCCCACTTTTTCTAGCAATAAACTCGAATAAGAACGCTAATGATCCTGCCAACAATGTCCCCAGACCTCGGTTCAACCCTTTACATAAGGTAGCCCCTATTATGAACATATGATAATCATGAGTTAAGCTTGAACTGAAAATGTTATAGTCATATATTAAATAAGTAACAAGGATAGAACACTATATAACACTAAATTAAAATAAATTCAAGTGAATTTTACCGGCAGTGAACTCGAGCACGACAACAACTGTCATGACAGCCCATATGGCGTTCCCTCCTATCTCTTTGAACAATGGTTCTAAAAGGTACAACAAAGACACCAACGTTAGTGATAACCCGACTTTGATTGAATGAACTGCCTTTCGGGGATCATCTCGACCCACTTTCCAGATTTCCTGACGTAACGAAATAAGAAATCTCTTAGTGTTCTCCATGTAAACACGAGCTTGCTTCTTCCAAACCTCCACCACTGGGTATTTGTCTGTAACAACAGCAGACGCAGCAGCAGAAGCAACAACACTGATCGAACACATGTTCTAAAACCTTTAAAAAGGATATAGTTCCAATATGATCGAATTTTGTAAAAATAGACGAAGAAGGTTAGAATTGATGGGTTCAATTATTAATGAGATCCAAAAATGGTGACTTTGTTCACCCAAAAAGTATTGTATCTAGGTGTATCTATTGGCACCCTTGGCAATATGCGGCTTGGTTTGATTTATAGGTGCAGGTTGGTGTTATATAACTTTTACATACACGAGATTTTCGGGTGACATATTATGGAGTTGACAATTTGAACACTTTTACAGCTAAGTACATATTAAATTGCTCAAAATAAAAATTCATTTAAATGAATACAAATCAAACCTGTCCAGATTAATTTGTATACTAAAAGCCAATTTTTTAAAAACCGGTATTTTACTTGTACCGGATTAAGCTAAAAACTGGTACAACCGGTTGAACCGGGTTATACCAGAAGGTTCAACCGGTTGAATAGTTTACCTTATAATTTTATATAATTTTCATCCAAAAATAACCTAAAATTAAATGATTCCATAACAAAAAATAATCAAAAAGTTAATCCATATTAAAAAAATAATGCAAAAGCACTTAGTTTATTAAAAAATAGTCCTAAAGTGTACACGTTTGAATGTTTATTGTTGGGTTAAAAGTTATTTCGAAAAAATACGGGCCGCGAAAATAAAAATTTCTCGGACACAAAACCGGTTTTCCGGTAAAAACTGGTATTTTAGACAAAAACCGGCGGTACGATGTTCTAGCAAACCGGTCAAAAATACCGGACTCAAAATACCGGCCTGCAGTGCGAAATCCGGTTTAACCGGTTCAACTGGCCGGTTTGAACCGGTTTTTAAAACACTGCTAATAGCGCTACAGAATTGCCCTTCATGGGTGATTTTGGCCAGAATGTGCGGGCCTAGCACCGCAACTTATAGCATCGAGTCTTTTGATATTCATGGCCGCACCTTCCTAGAAGGTGTTGGAAAATATGGACCGGTTCGATTAGCTTAAAGTGGCTGGTTGAGCTATGACCCATAAAAGTTACACTTTAGGTAACAAGCATAAAATCTGCTTAAATTAGTTAATATGTATTGACGAATTATTAACGGGCGTATTATTTATATTGGATATAAATATAATATTGATAATATTTCTTTACTAGATAAATAAACTAGAAACGGGCTTTTAAACTCGTGATGGGCTTTAAAAATTTTTGGGGCCGGAAGTATGTTGTTAAGGATAATAGTATTATGTTATGATTATTAATATAATAATTATAACTTCTTTTAAACCCATATATAACCCAGCTGCAAGTCAAATCTTGGATTCAACTCCATAACTTTTGGAGCTCATCTCACGCAATTGTGCCGGTCACCACCGCTTCAAGTCACCGGCCACCATCGAACGACGCCGCGTAGCACGCGCTATCCTCCGTTGCTGCCGCTGACCAGTCGTCGTTGCTCACGCGCCACTGTCACTTGTTTCGACACCTAGTGTCACTTGTTAACTCCCTAGTGTCGCTTATTCATTAACCGAGGTATATTTATCTTATCGGTAGTTAATAATAAATTTTTTGTTATTACCATGCTCGTATGGTTTTGTAACCAGATCCTATTGGGTTCGTTAAAGTGATGATTACTCGTTTTTATTCCGTTGCGCATATATTAATTAACTGGATTAATTGCCATTTGTCATATTTATTGAACTTGATTTTAATAAATAATTTTTGACTGATCACCACTTGAACCCAACAGTGGTATCAGAGCCTTGTTACAACATACGAGTCGGTACCAGTCTTTTAACCGAAATTAGAACATAAACTTTAATTAATTATAAAAATTCTGATCTAATTAAATATTAGGGAAACTTAAATTTTGGTCATATTTTTATTTGTTTTACATAACCAAAAGATTGCCCGGTTTATTTTGTGATTGTTAAAAAATAAGTAAATATGGTTCGACCTTGTTTTGTAGTTGTTTGTTTTTATTTGGTTTTTGGTTTTATGGTTTTGGCCACATTGATGGTTCAAAGTTGTAATAGTTAGGGTGTTTTCCTTTATTGTATATCTTTATGTAAATATTGTAATAAACGAAGACCCGAAGATAAAACCAAGGAACCTAAACAGGAGTCATGAAGTCATTCGTGCGGTTGTTTGTGTGTTGTGACCCAGTGGCCCGATCGGCCTTTCTATTAGGCTCTAGCAAGACCGAACAAATTCTTAGCCATATTGATTTACATATTATCTTGCTATATTGTGGTTGCTTGTATCTTATAATTGTTATGACATAACCAACCAAATACCAACATAATTTAAAAAGGAGTTTTTATAATATTAAAACAAGTTCTAAAAGGGTTTTATAACTTGTCAAATTTTGTCATTAAAAAAATAATAACTAATTAAGTTTTGTAAATTAAACTAATATTAATTTTTCAAAACTATTAACATAAAATTGGTTAAATGAATTGCGACACACTTAGTTTTAATAGATTATTTAAAACTAAGAATCTTGAGATATGAAATGGTTCATCAACTTGTCTCGATTAAATACAGTAAAACTAGATTTACTCTACTATGTAATATTAAAATTAAATCCCAATTTTAAATCAATAGTCAATGCCATCCTACTATAAGCTACACCTGGGGCATATTGCCAAAGTTCACGTGTTTGGAGCCACAACACCACAATTGATTTATAGCCTATCCTTCCAATGTGCAAGGGTTTTGTTGAGACACCCAACCCTTCCACATATGCATGTGCTAAGGCGACTATTATTTTACTCTCTTGTTACGTTCCACAACTGTTTAGAGACTAAGGAGGCACAAATGAGGCTAAATGTATCTAATTATACAAGTGTTGTCTTAAACGGCCTCGTACCTGAGAGTTGTGTTTTTTTACAATTGGCAATGGTTGTCAGTCTGCATAGCACTTACTAACGTTGCGTTCCACAGCTGCCATTACTAATTGATATAATGAGTTTCTCAAATTCCTATTATATTCATGTAATTAGGTTATTAATAAAAAGAAATTAAATAATCAAAAATACAAATAAATTTATCTTTGCTTATTCAACAAATGTCTTTAGAAAACAACTCCTCCTTTGCTCTCAAGTCAATCCTTGAGAACGAAAAGTCGAATGCCACCGCTATTTGAGACTTGTTTTCAAAATGGCAAAGCAGCTCTACATTCTCAATGGACCAATTCCTACCAAGCCTTCAAAATGGTACAACTACTGCCAGGAAATCTCTTGAAAAGTATAATGAGGATGCTGATGACGCATGCTGTATTATGCTTGCCACAATGTCTTCTGAGCTGGCTAAGAATTTGGAAGATGTTGGTGCCTATGAGACGCTTGAGCAAATCAAGGCCCTGTTCAAGAAACAAGCCCGACAAGAACGCTATGACATCCTGAACAACTTATAAGTTGTAGATTGGAACAAGGATCCTCTGTTAGTGCGCACGTCGTTTAAATGAAAGGGTACATTGACCAGTTGAAAAAAATTGATTGCCCCTGTCAGATGAAATGATAGCGTATTTCATCTTGAACTCTCTTCCTAACTCCCACAACCAGTTCGTAATGAATTTCAATAAGAATTCTTGGGGTGAAGACAGTGGAGCTTCATGGAATGCTCAAAACAGGTGAGATGAATTTCGAAACAAAACTAATCAAGTTCAGATGGTTAAATCTACTAGTGTCAAAAAGCCCAACCCCAAGAACCGAGTTCTAACAGCAAGGGCAAGAAAAATTTACTGTTGTTGCAAAGACTGCCACAACCACTAACAAGAATGCTGCAAAATTACCACTACCCGCCTCCAGAAGTGTGCCAATGCTATAAATGCAACAAGATGGGGCACTAGATACATAACTTCCCCGAGCATCTATGTAACATTTGTTAATTTTAAAACCTGAAAACTTGACCCATTTTAATTTTTTGGTTTTGTTTATAAATACATACACACACACACACACACACACACACACACACATATATATATATATATATATATATATATATATATATATATATCTCCAGTTTCGTTAATGTATTTTATGTATTTCATGTGACATTCGTCAATTTCTATTATTTGTATTGTAATCGCTAAACTGACCTGTTTTATTATTCGATATGATTCGGTTAATTATACATATACCCATATTTTACATATTTTGTGTGTAATAGTTTTTCTTTCCTAAAGTTATTTAATGACATTAATCATTACTAATATATATATATATATATATATATAAATTATAACACTAATTATTTTTCTTTATTCAAATATCACATAAATAACATTATTGATACATAATCAAAGTACATCCTTTTAATTTAGTTATGTCACCTTTATTTTTACTTAAAATTATTTTTTTTTAAAAGATGAAAAATATCTTCCTAAATCATTTAAATTTTGGTCAAACCTCTTCCCCCAAAACACTCTTCTAATCAACTTTATCATTAAACTATTCTTAAGAGTAACCTCCTCATTTTAGTATAAATAAGAACATACTCCCACCCCTTTCTTTCTTTACCCCACTCTTTGTAAGTTCAAGATAATTAATTCTTTATTTTCCATTTCAAAGGTAGGATTTTATTATTCAAGTTTTCTTCATCTTATTTCTATTTTAATTCTTGTTCATACTAGTTAATCAAATGGTCACATGACCATAACAAAATCATGTCTAGGAATCTACATAAACCATACACCATGGTGTATAGGGTGGATGAGACAAATAACACAAGGAAATAATCAATTACACTAAGGTCACACTTGAAATGTTCTTACATCTTTATTTTTATGCTTTGAATCGTTATATTTTATTCAAAGGACCCAAGGATTTTTGATGATATATGCTCATAAATGTTATATAATCATATCCGAAAAAGTCCATAATTTTATTTCATCAAAATCCTTTTTGAATCGTGAAAACATTGTTTCTAGCAATATTTCAGTTTTGACATTAGATCTAGCCATCAAAGAAAGAGGCATATATTGTTCATAACGAACTGATAAAATGCAATAATGGATTATATGATAAACTTCATTGAAATAGGGTTCTAAAAATTATTTCCTGGATTTTAATTCATTCGTATGAATTCACAATCAATATTTTATAAATGGTGCACAGATTCGTACCCTCTGATTTACATGGCCTTTTTGGCCAATTTAGGTTACGAATTTGTAAACCTTTTCTAAACGAAAGTTGTTCAAAACATTTTAATTTAGTTGACTGGAAAGTCTTGATTTATAATAAAATTGCATCATATTTTAAATATATTAAACAAAACAGAACAGTTTCCTGTCCAAAAAATAATTTTGTATTTCATCTTCCTTTTTGATTTTTTTCTTGTTTTTATCTTATCATTTATTCATTAGATTTAGTACCATTAGCCTAAATCACATTTCTAAACTTTGGTTTAAGACTTCATAGTTAGGATTGATCAAGTCACACCAACCTCCAATCCCTCCACTCGCCAATCATTGTGAGTTTCTCACACCCTGTTGGGATGAGAAAATGACTAAGGAAGATTGTAATCTTCTCAACCTCATTGGAAAATGGCTAAGTATGGAAACCGAGTAAACTTAGGCATCCAAGCAAGCTTAAACTTAGTCAAGCAAGGTATTTTGCCCAAACGAGCAAGGTTATCTTCTTGAAGTATTCAAAGTGTTAGATAGAGCAAGCTACACTTCATCAAGCAAGGTTGGTATTCAAGTCAAGCAAGATTGGTTTCAGAGCAAACCCTTGACTAAACCAAGCTAAAAACAAGTATTTTGGTGGATCGAGCAAGGTTTATTTATAATAAACAGTGGACCAAACAATCTTGAAGGAAGTTAATAAAGAAATTACTCTAAGGACTTCTAATGAGTAAGGTTCAACCTCGAGCAAGCTACACTGTCACCAACACACTTGAACTTGTTCAAATAAGTTAAGTTACAAAAGGTTGAAGGGACCCAAGAAGAACTAGTTTGCTCGTAGGATATATATCGAGCAAAGTTTGATATTATCATGAAGATTGAAATCTGCATGATGAATATTTTCTAAGGAAAATATTCTAAGTAAAGTTTACTCGAAGAACTGTTCCAAGCACACTTAATGGTTATCAGGTCTGCTTGACAAGGGCAAAAGCCTACAAGCTTACTCGAAGACCTGTTTACACTTAGAATAATTTGTAATACGTTTGAATATGTTAAGAATCAATCATTAGGGTTTCTAAAAGGATGTCAGGTGTGCCAATTTAAGGAAACTTTAGGGCACGCCTATGAAAACGGACACATAACGAATATTGTGATTTGACAGATGTCTTTATCTTGTACAGAAAAGCTGACACAAATACAAACATTCCACCTAGAAACCCTAACTGATTTTCATTGTATCCTTCACAATATTAATGGAAATCTTTTGAGTTACTTTGTGTGTTTGTTACATTTCTGTCCGTTAAGCAATATTATGAGTATTATTGATTCTGCCTTTAATACTCTTTGGTTTTTCACAAATGCAATATTTCGTAACTTTCTTGTCGACACTTTTGTGTTGGTTACGAGAGTGATTATTTAGTGATTAAATGAGATAATACGGGACCAACAAGTGGTATCAGAGCTTGTGTTGCTGCATTTGTGAAGAACTATTACTGATTTATTGTTGAAAACTGTTGATTTTGAAGATGAAGAATTACGTCAGCTAATAACTGTTCCATTTATCTGTGACACCACCTGCCCTGTTTTTCATTATTCTCATATCTACAGTTTTATTGAGGTTTAAAGATGTTCTTTACTCAGATTTTCTTTGATTTCTTTCCTTATGTGTCTAGATGTTGTTATTATCCATCCAGATTCATCAGATCTGAGGATTTACTTCACAGATCTGGTTGTTTTTCAAAATATTCAAAAGTTTCTTAAAGTTTAAGTTTTTTTTATTTCAAAAATCTTTTAAAATACCAAAAATATGTCTGGAGGTGTGGATGAACAAGAGGTGTCTACTAACAAAACTCCAAGATTGTTAGGACAGGAAAACTATATCATATGGAAGATTATGTTTGAGGCTGCTGTGGGCTACAACGATGTTGAAATGTGGAATTCCATCAAAAAAGGACCATATGTTCCTGATGGGACAAGAAACAATCAAACTGTTGAAAGAAGTATGAAAAAGAAATATGATAGAGCCTTGTCTATGCTGAAACTTGGTCTGTCTTGGGAAATTTTGACAAGTGTGGCTCATCACACTACTATAAAGGTTATGTTTGATGCCATTGTAGAAATGTTTGAGGGAGACACTTAGCTTAAAGACATCAAGAAGGACAGACTGAAGCAACAGTTAGACAGATTCAAGTTCAAAGAAGGTGAAAGGTTGAAGTCTGTTTTGTGGAGGTTGTTTCTATTGTCAATGAAATTAGAACCACTAACATGGAAATAACAGAGTTTGATCTTAACAAAAAGCTATTGTCATCTTTGTCTAGAGAGTGGTACACTACAAGCAAGTTCATCAAAGAAAAGGCTAATTTGCCAACTTTCAAGCTTGATGATGCTATATGCTTTTTGCATGCTGATGAGCAAGAGATGACAGAGAGCAACATGATTAAGGAAGGCAAGCCAAGCTTCCAAGTGGCTAATGCTCTTATTGCACCTATGGGGAATCTGTCTGCCAAGAACCAACAAAAAGTCCCCATAATTGAAGAACCAAGTGAATATGGTGGTGAAACACCAAGAGTGTTTTTTGCTGGTCAGCCAAGCAATCAAAATGGACAGTCAAGATTCAATGGCTAGTGGACATGCTCCATATGTTGCTGGAAATGTCAATCATAAAAATTAATATCAAGCTCTCTTCTCTGTATTCACTGAGTCCTCTAATGCATTTGTAGCAAAGAATCTAATTCATACAAGTGTAGTGTAAGAAGACCTTGAGCAGATTGATGCTGATGATTTAGAAGATATGGATCTTAATTGGCAAGCTGCAATGTTAACCTTAAGGAGTAAGAGACTGTATAATAGAAATGGAAGGTCTTTGGTCTCTGGTCCAAATGACAGAATAGGTTTTGACAAGTCAAAAGCAATTTGCTATAACTGTCAACAACCAGGACACTTTGCTAGAGAATGTAATCAGCCAAGGCAATTCCGGAACAACAATAAAAAAGAAATCAGTTTCAATATCAAAATCAGAATCAAGGTCAACAAAGAAATTTCAACAAAACTTTCAACAACATAATTATCAACAAGTGATCCCACAACAACAACCCTTTTAAAGAAACCAACAAGTCCTTCCACATGCTCCTACCAATAAAAACAGAAATAATGTCAATCAGCCAAGAAATCAAGGGAATGTTGCTCTAGCTCAACCACATCAAGATGGTGTGTTTGATTGGAGTAACCATGCTGAAGATATTGAGAAGGAAAATGTGGCTTTCATGGAAAAGATTGAAAATGAAGCTGAATCCTCTTCTCGGGAACAGTCCACCTCAGTGAATGATGTAAGGTATTTAGACAGTGGATATTCCAGGCACATGACTTCTGACAAAAGGTCATTAGTCAACTATGAAGAAAAATTTGAAGGACCAGTTACATTTGGGAGTGATGAAATTGGAGGAAAGATTGTGGGGAAAGAAATTCTCACAAATGGCAAAGTATCTTTTGAAAATGTGTTATAGGTAGAAGGATTACAATATAATCTTTTGAGAATTTCTCAAATGTGTGATAAAGGTTATAAGGTTGGATTTGATGGTTCACACTGTTTCATACTCAAACCTGAATTTGTAATTCCTCCAGATATGATCATGATGGTTGCACCTAGAAATGGAAACTTTTATGAATTGAGAATGAAAGATGCCATTTCAAGATAAGGAACCTGCTTTGTGTCAAAAACCACTGAAAATGAAACCAAATTGTGGCACAGAAAACTTTGTCATGTCAACTTTTAGAACATGAACAAACTTGTCAAAGGTAAACATGTAATCAGTTTGCCTACAAGGGAGTTCAAATTGGATGACAAATGTATTTCTTGTCAGAAGGGAAAGCAACACAAATCATCTCACAAAACAAAAGACATTAACTCAATTGATCAAATACTTGAAATGCTTCACATGGATCTCTTTGGTCCTGTGAGTGTTCCTAGTATTGGAAAGAAAAGATATTGTTTGGTGATTATAGATGATTTTTCAAGATATATTTGGGTTTACTTTCTAAACTCAAAAGATGAAGCTGCTGAGTTAATCAAAAGTTGTGTGACAAGAATGGAGAATCAGTTGGATGTAAGGGTGAAGGTAATGAGAAGTGATAATGGGACTGCGTTTAAGAATGGGGTAATGGATGAGTTTTGCAAGACCAAAGGAATATTTCAACAATTCAGTGCCCCTAGAACTCCTGAGCAAAATGAAGTTGCAGAAAGAAGAACCAGAACATTAATTGAGGCTACAATAACCATGATAGCAGATGCTTATTTGCCTGTAACATTTTAGGCAGAAGCTATAAACACTGCTTGCTATGTTCAAAACAGAGTCCTTCTTAATAAAAGTCAAGACAAAAATCCATATGAGATTTTGTTCAAAACAAAACCCTACATCAAGTTTCTCAAGGCTTTCGGATGCAAGTGCTTCTTGTTGAATACATAAGACTATTTAAACAAGTTTCAGTCTAAATCCTTAGATTGTTTCTTTGTTGGATATTCAACTAATTCAAAAGCATACAGAGTGTATGTAAAAGATCATTTAAGTGTTATTGAATCTTTAGATGTGATCTTCAATGAAAATCAATTCAATACTGTTGATGGAGCAACATGGCTATTTAATCTAGAGAAGTTAATCAAATCTTTCAAGCTTTACCCTGAGGATTTTGATGATATTTTGTATAGGACATGTGTCCCTAAAGTAACTCCAGAACAAAATGTTGACATGGACAAATTATGGTCAAAGGTTGCTGAAAAGAACACTGAATATTCTTTTACTGAGAAAGTAATCTATGATGAAGCTGAAGAAATAGGTGAACAAAGTGACAATCTTGACCAGTCACAAGATCAAGAAAATCTTGTCTTAAATGATAAGCAACCTGAAGATCAGCATGATCAAGAACAAGCTGACAGACAATCAAACTTTGAAACCTTGTTTCAAAATTTGAACATTAGAAATGACATTACTTCAACATCCCAACCAAATGTTGAAGAAGATGCTGGTTTGAACCAATCTGCTTCAGATTTGATCATTGAAGAACCTGATGTCAATGATTCAAATCTAGATTCTACAATTTCTTCAGATCAAATTGTTCAAACTTCCTTTGTAGAAAGAAATCATCCTGCTGAATATATCATTGGTGATATCCATGAAAGAGTTACAAGGAGTACATTTGAATCTACAAACATTTGTTTGTACTCCCGCTTCCCATCCTAACTTGAACCCAAGAACATTGTTCAAGCCTTGAAAGACAATAGCTGGGTGGAGGCAATGAAAGAGGAGTTGGCTCAGTTTAGAAATCTGCAATTGTGGGAACTTGTGGATAAGCCAAGAGGAAAGTATGCAATAGGCACCAAATGAGTTTGTATAAACAAAAGGGATGAAATAGGTATTGTAATGAAGAACAAAGCAAGACTAGTTGCACTAGGATGCTTACAAGAAGAAGGGATAGATTTTGAAGAATTATTTGCTCTAGTGGCAAGGCTGGAAGCAATCAGAATCTTTCTAGCCTATGCTGCTTCTAAGAACATCTGAGTATTCCAATTGGATGTAAAGTCTGCTTTCTTAAATGGAAAAACTAAAGAGGAAATGTATGTCACTCAACCTCCAGGTTATGAGGATCCTGAGTATCCTAATAGAGTGTACAAACTGAAAAAGGCTCTATATGGACTACATCAAGCTCCAAGAGCTTGGTATGATGAGTTGCCAAACCACCTACTTGTTAATGGACTTCATGGGGGAGCCATTGACAAGACTCTCTTTTACTATAAAAGAGGAAGAGATTTAATTCTGATTCAAGTTTATGTTGATGATATCATCTTTGGATCTACTGATGAACAAATGTGTTTGGAATTCGAAGAAGTTATGAAGTCTAAGTATTGCAGAGCTCAATGGGAGAAATGAATTTCTTTCTTGGATTGCAAGTTCAACAAAAGGAAGATGGTATATTCATTTGTCAACAAAGTATGTGCAGGACATATTGAACAAGTTCAAATGTCAAGACTTGAAGACTGCTTCTACTCCAATGGACACCCATGAGAAGATGATAGCTGATGAAAAGGAAAAGCCTGCTGATGAAAATGAATATAGAGCTAAAATTGGATCTTTGATGTACCTAAATGCTTCAATGCCTGACATTATGTTTGATGTGTGTGAGTGTGCAAGATTCCAATCATGTCCAAAAGTGTCTCATATGACTGCTGTCAAGAGAATTTTTAGATATTTGAAAGGAAAACCTGATTTGGGGATATGGTACCCAAAGAACCATGCCTTTGATCTACTTGCATACACTGATAATGACTATGATGGCTGCAACATGAGTAGGAAGTCTACATCAGCTGGATGTTAATTCTTGGGAGACAGGCTGGTGTCATGTAAATGCAAGAAGCAAACATCTGTGTCAATCTCTAATGCTGAAGCTGAGTACATTGCTGCATCTTCCTGCTGTGCACAAGTCCTTTGGATTCAAAATCGACTGCTGGACTATGGTCTGAATTACTTGAACACTCCTATTTTTATTGATAATACTGCTGCTTTATTCATATTTAAGAACCCAGTCCAACACTCTAAGACCAAACATATTGAAATCAGACACCATTTCATTAGAGATTGTAGTGAAAAAGGACTAATAAAATGAAAAGAGTTTATACTAGTGATAACTTGGCAGATTTATTTACCTAGCCACTAGATAAAACAAGGTTTCACTTTCTATTAATAGCACTAGGAATGATCAACTCTGATGAAGTCTGATTGATGATGTGCGCTCATTGTGCTAACTGACTATCTTTTAAAAGGTCTTGATGGGTGATTGGTGTTTATTAGTGAATTTATGTATTTGCTTAACTGATATGTGCTTTAAATGACTACATATGCGACTTAGGTATTTATGATGCTTAGGTTTGATTTAAGTGCTTAATTATGATGTCTTGATAAGTGTGACTAAATATGCTTTGAAATGTTGAATCTACATGCTTATATGATATCTTGAATATGTTGAATACTGGATATGATGATGTGGTTAAGACATGATAGAATTTGCATAATTAGTCTTGGAAGAACATTATGTTAAGAGTGCTTGTATTATTACATGTCACTCATGTTCTGATTATTCTTGAATATGTTACTCATTGCTTGTGTCATAACTATGATTTTGTGTTAAAATTGTGCGCTCAAATGAATATTTTTCAAAAAGAGTTTTACAAATCGTTTTTGACAAACTGAACAAGTTGATGGTGCTGAGAAATGATAAGGTTATTCTGTTTAAAGCTTTATAGAAGCTTAAAAGGTTTTCAATGAAAATTTATCCAAACTTTTGGGAAATGATAGTAGATGGATTATTTATGCCAATCATATGGATTTAATAGGCTAAAAAGACTATAGTGCAGTCATTAATAAGTATAGTTGCTTTCCACGATGTGTAAAAACTAAGGTGATATAAACATAATGAAAATGCTATTTTTAATGTGGAGATACATTGTTGAATATGCATGTTTCAAGATAGATCTCTCCGAATGATAGGTAGAAAAGTGATTATCCAGTAATACATGAGCCTGTTGGTATTTGGTCACTCAAAATGAAACATCTTATGAATATGACAAAGAACAAAATTGAGCAAAATGATTAACTATCAATCAAAAGTTGATCAGTATCAAAAGGTTTATAAAGAAAACAAACATGAGGGTTTAAAACAAGAACTACAAAGGTGGGCATCATTATAAGTCATAAACACCTTGAATGTACGGCTTGTAAGTACAGATGGCATGTACGTCCAACGCTCAACCTCAAAAGTTGTAAGATTTGAAAAGAAAAATTATTAAGAAAGTTTACAAGTTCTGTCATAAAAATATATTTTGATCAAATATCAGGGGGTTGAAGTCAAATTGGGGTGATCTGGAGAAAGCCAAATAAGCTTTGAGAAGAGATATGGAACATCATAGTGCAATAAGTGTTACCCATTTTTGTATTATGCAACTAACTGAACCTTAAGCATATCACCAAAGTAATGAATTTCATGCTAAGTCTAGACCTGCTATTAACCTGCCTGATCTGTCATAATAATGCTGAGAATGAAGTATTGAAAGGTGACTTAATCAATATGATTCCATGTTGAGATCTTTTCATAAATGAGAAAGAGATTTGGAAGGATATAACTGAAATTTGATCTCATTATGCACCATTTGCTCTTAAACTTTGAACTTTAATGAGAAAACTGTTGGATGTGAAATTTAAGTCAAAAGGTGTTGCATTTTCACCTTGAATATATCTGCATATGTTATTTCGAGTAAACTTTAATGTTTTTAAACTTTCGAGTAAACTTAGGTGTTTTTATTTGAAGTTTACTTGATTCAAAAAGAACTATTCATGATGGTTACTTGATTCAAAAAAGAACTATTGTTTATTGATATAATAATCCAATGTTCTCCAAGCATACTTGTATATTTCAGAAGTTCTTAAGCAAACTTTACTTTTAGAGTACATTGTATGATTGAGCACACTTGTATATTAAAATTAATATATCATGTTTTCTCAAGCACACTTTGCACTTTTAAGGTAATGTCGAGTAAACTTTGCTTTAGGGTATACCTGAATGTATATTTCTAAAGATTGGTTAACTTTTTTCTTTTCTAAGTAAAATCGAGTAAGGTTAGCATTAATAAGGTATTTGAGTAAGGTTGACAATTTGAAATATCTCTAAGTTATTATTTTTGGATTCTTTATTGATTATGAGTAAGGTTGTCTATTTAATTAATTATACTTGATTATTTAACTTGTGATTTACTTCTCGAGCAATCTTGTATAGTCGAGTAAGCTTCCTTCATTATATCCACTTAGTTTATTTTTAATTACTTTAAATACCTCAGCAAACTATGGGATGAGCAAGCTTTGAGAATATGCTTTATCGAGTAAGCTTTATGTTGTACATTTAAAATTGGTTTTTTGGCAGTATTCATATGCTAAACGACAAAATTCATTTAAAACCCACTTTCAAAAGTTAATGCCGACTTAATCCGACTCGGAAAGCTTCAATTGAATGTTTACATTAATGCCGACTTACTCGTTACCCAGAATCTCAATCGTTTATCAAATTTCCTAACCTAAATTGGTCATCCAACTTAATCCGACTCGAAAAGCTTCAATTGAATGTTTTTCGACACTCATTGTATGGGTTTAGGGCTTCAGTTTCATGTTTAATGACATCTCTGTTTTCTGTGTAGGTTATTAATTTGTCGATGAACAGGTTCTTAAAGACTATTTTTCATTTCTACTTCAAAATATAACTCAATACATAATAAAGCGATGAACATTAATGACTAACAGTTGCTTTGAATATATATTTGTCTGCGATTGTGCAGATGTGGTGTACCCATTCGAGAAGAAGCATAACATGTGTGCCTTTTCTCCAAGTAACATAGGAGAACAGTCCTATAGAGTTGATGATTCGGTGGCTGCTACGCTCTAATCTTCGCTTCTCGTATACTGAAATACCTATCATATACAGAAACCACCATTTGGATTTATGGAACTCTGCTCAATTAGAAGATAATGAACATGGAAGACGAATAGAGGCCACCGTAGCAGGACATGAGATCGAAATCACGGAGAACTTGATAAAGGCCAGTCTTCAATTGAATTATGATATAGATGCTCCGATATACCTTGTTACCCATAAATTGTTGAGAATTTTTCAAGAAACAATGGGGGTATCAAGGAGATGTACATGAAGGGCAGTTTAAGAAGGGGATGTTTCCCATTTTGTATAGATTTTTAATCCACCACATCATTATACAGGGCTTTACACCGAGGAGGGGTACCTGGACCCTCATGAGCAGAGAAATAGCAAATGCTATTGTGTTATCATCTACAATAAGCCTTTCAACTTTTCAAGGCTCATTTTTGAAGGATTGGTGAGTAATCTAAGGAAGAGAAGGGATGACAGATTCTTGGTTTATCCAAGAATTTACAGATCATTTTTAATATTTGGTGCCCGATCTACCAACCTTGGGCACAACACATGTATTGCAAGACCCAAACGTTTACAGAAGGATTGCAAGGTTGGGAGCTACAAGTATTTCAATCCTGAGGTTGAGTATGACATTCTCCTATGGCGACTTGACAACAATATGGAGATAATGGAGGTGCCAGAGTCACCAAGGGTGACTAGTGATGAGGATGAGAGTGAGGACGATGATGGGACTGAGTCTGATGACGATAATGATGGTGGTGATTAGGTTGTTGGGCAGGAGGAGGAGATAATGCATGTGGATGATGTTGTGAATGCTGTGGTAACTAATGTGATAGATCAAGCTCAGGGGGAGACAACAACCTTTGACAACCCTATTCCTACACCACCCACCTCACCCCAAACCCAATCACCACCCCAATACCAAACCCAATCACCACCCCAATACCAAACCAGAAACCCATACATTCCATCCCCACCAACATCACCACAACCCCATACCCAAACCCAAAATCAAACCCAAAGCCAAAGCCAAAGACAAACCCAAATACTAGACCAACCTGAACATGAACCTTACATACCTGAATACATCCCATGCCACCTCATACACCAACCAAATACACCATACCAATCCCCAACACATTCCCAAACATCTGACCAACCACACATTCCTACCTTTCAAATCATACACACATATACACCTACACTACAAACCAGAAACCCATTACCCTTAACTAGTGAAAACATCATAGACAACCCACCTCATGAAACTCACCAAACCCAAATTCCTGACCCATTTCCTATCTCACCAATAAACTCCCCTTCTCCTGATGCTAGAACTAGATTTCTTGACAGACATATGAATGTGCTCATTGAAAACATTGATTTGAGAAAGGAAAATGAGGAGCCTAAGAAGAAGAATGCTAACATAGCATCCCAACTGGAGCAGGATTTACACAGGATTCAAACCCTGGTCAGTGAGGTTGAGAAGACCTCAGCTACACCAAAACATGGGGAGAATTCACCTGCTATCAATGTGGTTGATGATGATGCGTTAAAATCCATTGGTGATTTGTTTGGAAGTGAGGAGGAAGAGGATGAATAGGAGGTGAGAGATGATAATGGTGGTTATGAGGCTGATATATCCGAAGTGGTTATTCAAGAGTATAACTTGAATGAAAATGATGATATGGAGGTTGAGAATGTTGTGAATGAGGATGAGAGGGAGGATAATAATAATGAAGGTGATGTGAACGTGGATAAAATGGAAGAAGGTGTGAATGATGAAGGAGATAATATTGACAAAAATCAAAATGATGAGGATGATCGTGATATCCTTTACGGTGAATTTGAAAATGTTGAATCCCTGATAGTGGTGGAAAAGGAGAAGGAGGATTAAAGGAAAAACAGGTGGATGATGAGCTTAATAAATTATTTGATGAAATTGATAACTTCTCACCAACTATGGTGAGGGAAGTAGATCCATCCAGACTTGAAACTGTTGAAGAAGAGAAGAGGATGTTTGATGTGCAAAAATGTATCTATGAAAATTATGACTCACAACTAAGCTTTAAATTAAAATGGAATATCCTAACTTAAGTTCACACAACCGGCAAGTGTACCGATTGTATGTAGTAAAAACTAAGGAAGTCCGAGTATCAAACACAGAGACACGTGAGGTGACTTAGATAACTAACCCCTACTCAAGTCCTGCCTAAACAATATATTTTTTAACTTATATATCTAAACTAACTTAACTTAACTAACGCTTAAACTTAACAAAACTAACTGGAAACTTAACGAGATTTAACCGATAATAAGAAAACGAATCACCTAGGTAAGATGACTTAACGTGTATAGGATGGCTCAGGTGCTAACAAGTGTTTGAAACCGGCGTCTAAAGATGAAGTAAGATAGATGTAATCAAGGCAACTAGGTCCCTACGGTCAGTTTTACCAGAAAACCCTAACAACGTCTATTTAGCTTTTAATTTACGGTTGTTTATTTACGTACCCTAATAATTTATTACTTGGTCCGTATCAAAATCACAATCCTCACTAAGGCTCGAGCTAATTACAAACCTAGGAAGAAAGGGGTAATTCAATAATAAGGATATAATAACTCAACTTACAAACTAACCTAGTCGATAGCTAGAAAACCGCACGTGGTCTCGCAACGGATAACTAAATCAACTAAAGCAGAGAGATAAGCTAACCCCTAAGGTTTTGGTCCAACTCAAAGAGGATGATCCTATTGAACTAAATGATTCAAGAAACATAAACCCTAATGGCACGTGTCTACCACAATCAATCAACACACTCAGTATTAACCGAACTAGCAATTAACGGCCACACAAAACAAATTCATGCAATAATCAACTACTCGGGGCTCATGCAACCTAAAATACATCTAATGGCAGCAAGGTTCATGGAATCATATCACAAATTATGAACTTTACAATAACTAAACAATCAAACACGAAATCAGCACCCGAAAAGTGATAAATCAACCGTTAAACAACAAATCTAAGCGATTCAAACAAATTTAGCCAACCATAATGAATGAAAAGTAGATAATAATGATAATTAAGCTCAAAGTATTCATTACAAACTGATTGGAACTTGTTTCAAAGTCAAAAACTCAAAAACGAACTCACAAACGTTAAAACAAGCAAATCAGACAACCGGTTGATGAAACTCCCATCCGGAAGCTCCTCCTCCTTGGTATTTCGACTTTAGCAGATTTGATGGCTGGAAAGATGATTAAAAATCGTTCATAGGGTTTAGGGTTTTTAAATATATCATTAAACACCCCTTCCTAATATAAAACAGGTTAATACATGCCCACAAAGCCCGCCAGAAGACAAAACAGTCGTTTTTATGATTTCTGGTTGTTCTTGGCAGCCTTGGGACATGTTGGAATCCACCACATGCTGCTTGAATGGTATGACCTGGTCACGTAGCTCGGCCATGCCATTTTCTGACGTTTTTTGACTTCCAGCCCGTTTATCTTTGTACGCGCGTGCCGGCTTCATCCGAGCTCTGTTTTAGCTGATTCTTTCTCCATTTAACTCGTTTTCTCGCTCTCTTCAACATGGGACCTATCACATACACAAAAGTTTAAATTCACGCAAGAACAAATGATATTCGTTAATGTTTAAGCACAAAATAACATAAAAACTATTAGGAAAACATGTGGGTTTTACACCACATCCATGTTAAAGGGGAAGGCAGTGGCAAAACACAAGGGTCAGCTGCAACCCTTGAAGCTTAAAAATATTCAATCAAGTGATGAAGTTCTATTTGTGGATGAGTCTGTTGAAGATGCCATCAAAAGACATGACAACATTGTAGGTGAATGGTTGCAGAGGGAGATGCTTAACAAATTTTTATCTGATAAAGAAATTGAAGAGCAGAGAATTATTATGGAGGAGATTGAGCTGAATAAAAGGGGAAATTGAGAAGGAAGTAATTGAAGGGTTGTTGAGGTTGCAGCAGACAAAGGAGGCTGAAAAATCACTTGCCAAAATGGTGCATGGGACATTGCTTTTATAGTGGTAGAAGTATGTTTTATTCATATGGGGTAAAATTGCACGTGATTGGTTAAAATGGTCAAACAAGCTTTTAATAATTGATAATAATAGTCCCTAAAGTTTGTTTTAAGTCGTATTTCATCATAAAGAGGTGTTTTAACGTACCGAAAAGGATGTTTTCTTGACCCGACATTTGTGAAACATAAACAAACATAAAATCCAACATTTTATTAATAACGACGAATCCGAAAGATCAAAATGGGTCGGGTTTTTGATACCAATACAAATGCAAGTTAAACCAAAAAATGACCAAATGTTACACTTACTAAAATGATCAAATACATTCTCTGCCATGGGAACAGGTTCACACTTTCAGTTGGTTACTAAAATGATCAAATACACTTACCAAAATGATCAAATACTCATTATCAATCCCTTTAAGGTTTTAATCTTGTTCTCATCATCCCAGGGGAACAGGTTCACACTTTCAGTTGGTTCTTCTTTTACTTGAATCAAGGAGGAGTCTAAGTGGGTTTTGACTTGCTTTTCTTCTCCTCATTAATCTCAGACTCTTAGAGATTTAATTTTTCTTTGGAGCTCAACCTTTTCACTTTCTCCCCCTCTCCCCTTGATGTCCTCAGCCTTTCCAACAACGCTCCCTTTTCATCTTCCCATGCCTTTTTCTCCTTCTCAGCTAAAGTTATCAATCTTGATTTTCTTTTACCAGAAGTTGAACCAGAGTGAATTTTCTTAGAGGTTTTCTTGAATCTTTCTTCAACATCTTTCTTGCTAATATTCACAACATGTTCAATGTCAACACCATGGTCAATAAAAAACTTGCATTTACCACCATATTCGTTGTATAGTTTCTCAACTTTGTCTTTCTGATCAGCAGCTTTCTTTTTCATTATTTCCCATTCTTCTTCTTTTATTCTTTCCATTGTTGAATTGTAGACACCTTCAAGATCATGATAGCTCATGTGGCTTAATTGTTTGTCAGAAAAATTGTGAAGCCTCAGATGAGCTAGATATCTTTGGGTGTTTTTGTTCTTTATCTCTCTTATTTTCCTCAACTCTTTTATCTTTTCTTTTAGTAAAGCTTCCAACTATTCATCAGTCATTACAACCAAAGTTTCAAATTCATATCCATGATGCATCAGGCTTATAACTTTGGGATTTTCCATCTTAGAATCATTAAGCATAGTTTGAATATTCTCTCTGTGAACTTCAGTCATGTTCACATGAGGAGAATCATGTGCCTCTTCATTTTCATCATCTGATAATTCAATCAAAGCATCAATCTTTGGTTCATCTTCAAATTCATCCAGTTTTACAGATTGAAAAGGAACATCATCAATAGCCTTTTTCTGCTTTTTCGGCATGGCCTCCGCTAGTATGTCGTCTACACCGAATCTCTTCCTCCTCCTGGTGTATCTTTGTAAGTCAGTAGGCCAGCTCTTTTCATCTTTTCTGATTTCCTCCACCATCTTATCAAATGTTTTCCTTTTAGACTTTTGTAACATTTCATTTGTATTGTTTTGGCATCCAAATCATTTACCATCTGCCTATCAGAATTTTCAGTGTCAAGCTTATTAGTAGCAGTGGGTATAGTTTGTTCATGCTCAAGAGATTTGGATTCAGCTACAGGGGATTGGGCTGCTGGAATTGATATAGAACAATGGCAAGTGATTTTTCAGCCTCCTTTGTCTGCTGCAACCTCAACAACCCTTCAATTACTTCCTTCTCAATATCCCCTTTTATTCAGCTCAATCTCCTTCATAATAATTCTCTGCTCTTCAATTTCTTTATCAGATAAAAATTTGTTAAGCATCTCCCTCTGCAACCATTCACCTACAATGTTGTCATGTCTTTTGATGGCATCTTCAACAGACTCATCCACAAATAGAACTTCATCACTTGATTGAATATTTTTAAGCTTCAAGGGTTGCAGCTGACCCTTGTGTTTTGCCACTGCCTTCCCCTTTGACATGGATGTGGTGTAAAACCCACATGTTTTCCTAATAGTTTTTATGTTATTTTGTGCTTAAACGTTAACGAATATCATTTTTTTTGCGTGAATTTACACTTTTGTGTATGTGATAGGTCCCATGTTGAAGAGAGCGAGAAAACGAGTTAAATGGAGAAAGAATCAGCTAAAACAGAGCTCAGATGAAGCCGGCACGCGCGTACGAAGATAAACGGGTAGGAAGTCGAAAAACGTCAGAAAATGGCATGGCCGAGCTACGTGACCAGGTCATACCATTCAAGCAGCATGTGGTGGATTCCAACATGTCCCCAGGCTGCCAAGAATAGCCAGAAATCATAAAAACGACTGTTTTGTCTTCTGGCGGGCTTTGTGGGCATGTTTCAACCTGTTTTATATTAGGAAGGGGTGTTTAATGATATATTTAAAAACCCTAAACCTATGAACGATTTTTAATCATCTTTCCAGCCATCACATCTGCTAAAGTCGAAATACCAAGGAGGAGGAGCTTCCGGATCGGAGTTTCATCAACCGGTTGTCGGTTTTGCTTGTTTTAACGTTTGTGAGTTCGGTTTTGAGTTTTAGACTTTGAAACAAGTTCCAATCAGTTTGTAATGAATACTTTGAGCTTAATTATCATTATTATCTACTGTTCATTCATTATGGTTGGCTAAATTTGTTTGAATCGCTTAGATTTGATGTTTAACGGTTGATTTATCACTTTTCGGGTGCTGATTTCGTGTTTTATTGTTTAGTTATTGTAAAGTTCATAATTTGTGATATTATTCCATGAACCTTGCTGCCATTAGATGTATTTTATGTTGCATGAGCCCCGAGTAGTTGATTATTGCATGAATTTGTTTTGTGTGGTCGTTAATCGCTAGTTCGGTTAATACTGAGTGTGTTGATTGATTGTGGTAGACACGTGCCATTAGGGTTTATGTTTCTTGAATCATTTAGGTCAATAGGATCATCCTCTTTGAGTTGGACCAAAACCTTAGGGGTTAGCTTATCTCTCTTCTTTAGTTGATTTAGTTATCCGTTGCGAGACCAAGTGCGGTTTTCTAGCTATTGACTAGGTTAGTTTGTAAGTTGAGTTATTATATCCTTATTATTGAATTACCCCTTTCTTTCCTAGGTTTGTAATTATCTCGAGCCTTAGTGAGGATTGTGATTTTGATACGGACCAAGTAATAAATTTAAGGGTACGTAAATAAACAACCGTAAATTAAAAGCTAAATAGACGTTGTTAGGGTTTTCTGGTAAAACTGACCGTAGGGACCCAGTTGCCTTGATTACATCTATGTTACTTCATCTTTAGACGCCGGTTTCAAACACTTGTTAGCACCTGAGCCACCCTATACCCGTTAAGTCATCTTACCTAGGTGATTCGTTTTCTTATTATCGTTGAATCTCATTAAGTTTCCAGTTAGTTTCGTTAAGTTTCACAGTTAGTTAAGCTAAGTTAGTTTAGATATATAAGTTAAACAAATATATTATTTAGGCAGGACTTGAGTAGGGGTTAGTTATCTAAGTCACCTCACGTGTCTCTGTGTTTGATACTCGGACTTCCTTAGTTTTTACTACATACGATCGGTACACTTGCCGGTTGTGTGAACTTAAGTTAGGATATTCCGTTTTAATTTAAAGCTTAGTTGTGAGTCGTAATTTTCATAGATACATTTTCGCACATCAAACATCCTCTTCTCTTCTTCAACAGTTTCAAGTCTGGATGGATCTACTTCCCTCACCATAGTTGGTGAGAAGTTATCAATTTCATCAAATAATTTATTAAGCTCATCATCCACCTGTTTTTCCTTTTAATCCTCCTTCTCCTTTTCCACCACTATCAGGGATTCAACATTTTTTCAAATTCACCATAAAGGATATCACGATCATCCTCATCATTTTGATTTTTGTCAATATTATCTCCTTCATCATTCACACCTTCTTCCATTTTATCCACGTTCACATCACCTTCATTATTATTATCCTCCCTCTCATCCTCATTCACAACATTCTCAACCTCCATATCATCATTTTCATTCAAGTTATACTCTTGAATAACCACTTCGGATATATCAGCCTCATAACCACCATTATCATCTCTCACCTCCTATTCATCCTCTTCCTCCTCACTTCCAAACAAATCACCAATGGATTTTAACACATCATCATCAACCACATTGATAGCAGGTGAATTCTCCCCATGTTTTGGTGTAGCTGAGGTCTTCTCAACCTCACTGGCCAGGGTTTGAATCCTGTGTAAATCCTGCTCCAATTAGGATGCTATGTTAGCATTCTTCTTCTTAAGCTCCTCATTTTCCTTTCTCAAATCAATGTTTTCAATGAGCACATTCATATGTCTGTCCAGCAATCTAGTTCTAGAATCAGGAGAAGGGGAGTTTATTGGTGAGACAGGAAATGGGTCAGGAATTTTGGTTTGGTGAGTTCCATGAGGTGGGTTGTCTATGATGTTTTCACTAGTTGATGGTAATGGGTTTCGGGTTTGTAGTGTAGGTGTATATGTGTGTATGATTTGAAAGGTAGGAATGTGTGGTTGGTCAGATGTTTGGGAATGTGTTGGGGATTGGTATAGTATATTTGGTTGGTGTATGAGGTGGCCTGGGATGTATTCAGGTATGTAAGGTTCATGTTCAGGTTGGTATGGTATTTGGGTTTGGGTTTGAGTTTGGGTATGGGTATGGGGTTGTGGTGATGTTGGTGGGGATGGAATGTATGGGTCTCTGGTTTGGTATTGGAGTGGTGATTGGGTTTGGTATTGGGGTGGTTATTGGGTTTGGGGTGAGGTGGGTGGTGTAGGAATAGGGTTGTCAAAGGTTGTTGTCTCCCCCTGAGCTTGATCTATCACAATAGTTAACACAACATTTACAACATCATCCACATGCATTATCTCCTCCTCCTGCCCAGCAACCTAATCACCACCATCATTAGCGTCATCAGACTCAGTCCCATCATCGTCCTCACTCTCATCCTCATCACTAGTCACCCTTGGTGACTCTGGCACCTCCATTATCTCCATATTGTTGTCAAGTAGCCACAGGAGAATGTCATACTCAACCTCAGGATTGAAATTACTTATAGCTCCCAACCTTGCAATCCTTCTGTAAACGTTTGGGTCTTGCAATACATGTGTTGTGCCCAAGGTTGGTAGATCGTGCACCGAATATTAAAATTGATCTGTAAAATCTTGGACAAACCAAGAATCTGTCATCCCTTCTCTTATTTAGATTACTCAACAATCCTTCAAAAATGAGCCTTGAAAAGTTGAAAGGCTTATTGTATATGATAACACAATAGCATTTCCTATTTCTCTGCTTATGAGGGTCCAGGTACCCCTCCTCGGTGTAAAGCCCTGTATAATGATGTGGTGGATTAAAAATCTATACAACATGGGAAACATCCCTTTCTTAAACTGCCCTTCATGTACATCTCCTTGATACCCCATTGTTTCTTGAAAAATTCTCAACAATTTATGGGTAACCAAGTATATCGGAGCATCTATATCATTATTCAATTGAAGACTGGCCTTTATCAAGTTCTCTGTGATTTCGATCTCGTGTCCTGCTACGGTGGCCTCTATTCGTCTTCCATGTTCATTATTTCTAATTGAGCAGAGTTCCAGAAATCCAAATGGTGGTTTCTGTATATGATAGGGATTTCAGAAAACGAGAAGCGAAGATTAGAGCGTAGCAGCCACCGAATCATCAACTCTATAGGACTGTTCTCCTATGTTACTTGGAGAAAAGGCACACATGTTATGCTTCTTCTCGAATGGGTACACCACATCTGCACAATCGCAGACAAAGATATAGTCAAAGCAACGGTTAGTCATTAAAGTTCATCGCTTTATTATGTATTGAGATACATTTTGAAGTAGAAATGAAAAATAGTCTTTAAGAACCTGTTCTTCGACAAATTAATAACCTACACAGAAAACAGAGATGTCATTAAACATGAAACTGAAGCCCTAAACCCATACAATGAGTGTCGAAAAACATTCAATTGAAGCTTTCCGAGTCGGATTAAGTTGGATGACCAATTTAGGTTAGGAAAGTTGATAAACGATTGAGATTCTGGGTAATGAGTAAGTCGGCATTAATGTAAGACAAAAAGAGGGAAAAAGGTGAAATGAAAAATTTTTCTAAGTCCCCCTTTTATAGTCTACGCTGTGCACTTTTGAAAGTGGGTTTTAAATGAATTTTGTCGTTTAGCATATGATACTGCCAAAAACCCAATTTTAAATGTACAACATAAAGCTTGCTTGATAAAGCATATTCTCAAAGCTTGCTCGTCCCATAGTTTGCTCAGGTATTTAAAGTAATTAAAAATAAACTAAGTGGATAAAATGAAGGAAGCTTACTCGACTATACAAGATTGCTCGAGAAGTAAATCACAAGTTAAATAATCAAGTATAATTAATTAAATAGACAACCTTACTCATAATCAATAAAGAATCCAAAAATGATAACTTAGAGATATTTCAAATTGTCAACCTTACTCGAATACCTTATTAATGCTAACCTTACTCGATTTTACTTAGAAAAGAAAAAAAGTTAACCAATCTTTAGAAATATACATTCAGGTATACCCTAAAGAAAAGTTTACTCGACATTACCTTAAAAGTGCAAAGTGTGCTTGAGAAAACATGATATATTAATTTTAATATACAAGTGTGCTCAATCATACAATGTACTCTAAAAGTAAACTTTGCTTAAGAACTTCTGAAATATACAAGTATGCTTGGAGAACATTGGATTATTATATCAATAAACAAGTGTGCTCTAGGCATGAAGTTTGCTCGGTAAACAAAGTTTACTTGAAAACACTTGTAGTTTCAGAAAGTATTATGTAAACCACTCCAAACTTATGAAGTATGATAAACAAACACAAATTTCAACTAAAACACCCAAGTTTACTCGAAACAAGTATTTAAAGTATATTCATACATGTATCACATATTCATCAAGTGTGCTTGATGAAGATAACATTCTAAACAACCAAGTTTACTCGAAAGTACATAATCATCAAAGTGTACTCGATAATACATGAATAGTTCTTTTTGAATCAAGTAACCATCAAGTTTTATCGAATGAGTTAAAATTCAAATAAAAACACCTAAGTTTACTCGAAAGTTTAAAAACATTAAATTTTACTCGAAATAACATATGCAGATATATTCAAGGTGAAAATGCAACACCTTTTGACTTAAATTTCACATCCAACTGTTTTCTCATTAAAGTTCAAAGTTTAAGAGCAAATGGTGCATAATGAGATCAAATTTCAGTTATATCCTTTCAAATCTCTTTCTCGTTTATGAAAAGATCTCAACATGTAATCATATTGATTAAGTCACCTTTCAATACTTCATTCTCAGCATTATTATGACAGATCAGGCAGGTTAATAGCAGGTCTAGACTTAGCATGAAATTCATTACTTTGGTGATATGCTTAAGGTTCAATTAGTTACATAATATAAAAATGGGTAACACTTATTGCACTATGATGTTCCATATCTCTTCTCAAAGCTTATTTGGCTTTCTCCAGATCACCCCAATTTGACTTCAACCCCTGATATTTGATCAAAATATATTTTTATGACAGAACTTGTAAACTTTCTTAATAAATTTTTTTTTTTCAAATCTTGCAACTGAGTTTGTTCCAATCTAGGGGGAGATTTTTGGGATGAGAAAATGACTAAGGAAGATTGGAATCTTCTCAACCTCCCTGGAAAATGGCTAAGTATGGAAACCGAGAAAACTTAGGCATCCGAGCAAGCTTAAACTGAGCAAGGTATTTTGCCCAAACGAGCAAGGTTATCTTCTTGAAGTCTTCAAAGTGTTAGATCGAGCAAGCTACACTTCATCAAGCAAGGTTGGTCTTCAAGTCAAGTAAGATTGGTTTCAGAGCAAACCCTTGACTAAGCCAAGCTAAAACCAAGTATTTTGGTGGATCAAGCTAGGTTTATTTATAATAAACAGTGATCCAAGCAATCTTGAAGGAAGTTAACAAAGAAATTACTCTAAGGACTTCTAACGAGCAAGGTTCAACCTCGAGCAAGCTACAATGTCACTGGCACACTTGAACTTGTTCAAATAAGTTAAGTTACAAAAGGTTGAAGGGACCCAAGAAGAACAAGTTTGCTCGTAGGATATATATCGAGCAAAGTTTGATATTATCATGAAGATTGAAGTCTGCTTGATGAATATTTTCTAAGGAAAATATTCTAAGTAAAGTTTACTCGGAGAACTGTTCCAAGCACACTTAATGGTTATCAGGTCTGCTCGACAAGGACAAAAGCCTACAAGCTTACTCGAAGACCTGTTTACACTTAGATTACTTTGTAATACATTTGAATACGTTAAGAATCAATCATTAGGGTTTCTAGAAGGATGTCAGGTGTGCCTATTTAAGAAAAATTTAGGGCACGCCTATGAAAACAGACACAGAACAAATATTGTGATTTGATGGCTGTCTTTATCTTGTACGGAAAAGTTGCCACAAATACAAACATTCCTCCTAGAAACCCTAACTGATTTTCATTATATCCTTCACAATATTGATGAAAATCTTTTGAGTTACTTTGTGTGTTTGTTACATTTATGTCCATTAAGCCATATTTTGAGTATTATTGATTCCGCCTTTAATACTCTCTGGTTTTTCACAAAAGCAGTATTTCGTAACCTTGTCGACACTTTTGTGTTGGTTACGAGAGTGATTACTGAGTGATTAAGTGAGATAATACTGGACCGACACACCCCCTTTTTAACGCTTTTACTCATTTTGGGGGTAGCATATATATCCTATCAATTGTTTACTTATTCATTTACAAAACTACAATTCTCTACATGGACTTGTGTGTTTACTTGTTACTTTCTCAAAATAACTTGCACATGGATTTTTTCAAGAAGGTATGATCATACGCCCCCCTTTGCACTCAGGTGCTTGTTGTTATGAGTGGAAAATGGCCTCATTATCTGAGTATGTTGGTTGTTACAATCGGGAAATGACCTTATTTGCTTTTCAAAAGTTTTCATGGAATTGTATGGTTTTTATGTATTATATCAAACTGTGTGAACTCACCAACCATTAAGTTAGTTGACATTATATATATATATGTATATATATATGCTACAGTTACAATTCGTTGGAGAAGCACTAGAACTTACGTTATATTAATAAATGGACAAGTTGTTAATTGTTCTTGTATCTCCTTGTATTTTTTTGTTACAAACTTGTCTACTTGATGTTTAAATTAATTAATGATAATATTGTCATATAATAGTGCCACATGTGTTTTGAGAAATCTGTACGTCACAGTCAGGCGTTTCCGCTTAAGCCGGGGTGTTACAGATTGGTATCAGAGCCATGACTATAAGATACGACATTAGACGTAGTGTTCTAGCTGGTTATAGCTTATTTTTATCTAGTTAGGGTTGCATGATTAAAAATTATGTGGGCCCTATTTGACTGTTCAAAGCACTTACTTGTTTCTATTTCTGACAATTCAATTACTTAAATTACACAAACACACACAAGTTCAAGGCTTATGCCTAAAATCAAAGATTTTCAAACATTTTTAATAATCATTTTTTTCGGTGTTCCAATATTTCTTCTTCTTAAAGATGGTTCTTTGTGGCGGGTATGCAGTAACTGGACGGGGATCGTGCTTATTTTCTGAACTCTTGGCACCAAGGTTATTGAAACCTAAGGATAAGCAATGCGCATAAGTCCCAATCAGACTTCGAAAAGGGCATGAAACCTATTACACCAAAACATACCACCCCAACGCCATATGAATCACAAATTTAAAGCTTTCAACATGACCATGTCCACTATGTGAAAAGGAATATGGTTGCACTTTTAAGGATGTCTTACATGTCATGGTGGTTCATGCAACGTGTGACTCCAACCCTCAATGTTTTAATATGTGTTTTAACTAAAAGTCTGCCAAGTCGTGGTGATACACATATACCCATCTTTCGGTTCGATTTCATTACGCATTTTGATTTTCTATTGTAATACGAGAATAGTCGAGTTTCAATGTGTTTATTTTAGTTATATATTCATCTAATAATATTGTTTAAAAATTGAAAATTCGAAAAGTCATGGTGATACATGAATGAATAGTCGAGTTTCAATTCGATTATTTTATTTATATATTCATTTACTATTATGGTTTAAAATTGAAAATTTGAAAATTCATGGTGATGCATGAATAGTTGATTTTCAATTCGTTTTCTATATTTGTATCTATTCATTATTTTTATGGTTTGAACTGGGAATACAAAGAGTCATGGTGGTACATGAACGCACGATTTTCAATTCGATTTCATTACCTATAATAAGTTTGATATATTTTTCATTTGGTTATTCAAAAATTTGTGAGATTATTATGGAAGTGCGAAAACTCATTTTGATTTCAAAATTATTTCATGTGATTTTATTTCTTTACCTTTTTCTTTTAAATTTAAATGGATTAATTATGATGTTTCTTTTGGTTGTAAAAATGAAATTCATATTTACGTCTCATGTCACACAAATCACCCACATATCGCAACATGTCGTCTTGCTACCCTCGACGACGTCCTCAAAACTCAACTCGCGAAGTGACTACTCATATTATCGCATTATTAGCCACTGTGATCCCAACCATGACCCAAAACCCATCAAAACTCGTATTAACCATGACAGTAGATCCAATAACTATGATTGAACCGATCCAAAACCCAACACAACTCTGGACACTCAAACATGCCCTAACAAAAAAGCTTGGCATGGTGACACACCCTTTGTATAACATGTGTAAATTTCACCCCTCCATTACCATAAAAATGTGATAATTTCAACCATCGCCTCTTACCAAAAACCTATACGTATTCGACATCACCTATTCCCACACTAGTACAAAATCAAATTTTAGTGACATACACCCCGTCAGGTCTATGTGACACTTTCGAAGAAAAGTGCCACCGTATGTATGCTTGAAAATTCGTGGAATGTTTTGGTGACGATTTCACCGGGCTTGTGTGACTATTGTGTAGAGAATCACCTCTTTAGTCACACTAAACATAACGTATGTCACAAATATTAGTGACGTTTAATCGGAATGTGACCAAATGTCACTATTTGGTCACGTTTTTCGTCTGTCACAAATGTAAATTTTTTTTGTGATACCATAGATAAACATAGGGTCACATATGGCAATTGTTTGTGTCACTATATAATGGCGCACATTCAGTGACATAACGTAACTGTGAATAAATGTAATTTACGATGACAATAAAATTTGTTTGTGTGACATTAAGTTTATGTTTATTAGTCACACTAATTAATTATTTTACCATATGTTAAAGTTTATGGTGACAATTAAAATTACAGTGTGTCACTAACGATAACTAATAGTCATGACAAATGTAAAAAACATGTAACTAGAAGTAACAAATGGCCAGCTTCCATTTTATTATGCGTGACTACAAATTTAAACTAACAAAATAGTTATTGATGTATAAGAAGTTTATGGTCACAGCTCGAATATGAATGTGTGACAAATTATATATTATGGTCATGGTTAATGGAAAAAAAACATGTGACTAGAATTACAATTCAGTGATTAGGTGTGACTAACGGTTAATACTAAGAAAACGTTAATGAAGTCTAAGTAGTTTATAGTCACAGTTCATTTTAGTAGGTGTGACTAAAATTTTAATACTAAGGCAATGTTATTGATGTATAAGTATTTATTTGTCGCATCCCCAATTAGGATGTGTGATAAAATATATATTATGGTGATGGTAAATGCATACAATATGTGTCTAGAAGTAAAATATGTTAATTGTTCACTTTGTTAGGCGCGAATAATGTTCAATAGTTAATCATCGTTATTGATGTATAATTACTTTTTGGTCACATCTCCAATTTGGATGTATGACAAAATATATATATTATGGTGATGGTAAATGCATACAATTTGTGACTAGAAGTAAAATATGCTAATTGTTTAGGTGTGACTAAATGTTCAATAGACAATCATCGTTATTAATATATAATTAGTTTTTGGTCACAGCTCGAACATTGATGATTAAAAAATTATATATTATGGTGATGGTAAATGCATACAATATGTGACTAGAAGTAACATATGTTAATGTTCACTTTGTTAGGTGTGACTAAATATTCATTACTAAGGAACTGTTAGTGAATTGTAAGTACTTTATAGTCAACATGTGACCATTACATTCTTTACATTATTTAAGGAAACGTTAGTGTTGTCTTAGTAGTTTATAGTCACAGTTACATTCTTTACAAAAGAGTGTGACTAAAGGTGTGTTAGGGTCATGCATTTATGTAACAATGTGACTAAAGGTTAAACAATAGTAACTCTAAAAATAATTCCTGTCTTTATAGATCGGTATTATCCAAATTATAATTTTTCATTTTATTAGGTGTGTAAAAATATTACTAATTAATTAGGTGTGATTATAGTGACAATTTTAATTTAAATGTGTGAGTAAAGACTATATTATGTTTTTCAATGAGTCATTTTGCTTAAAAGATTATTAATTGGGCCTTTTTGATAAAAACACGATAATTTGGGCTCATTTTTGTTCTAAACACGATTATAAGCAGTTGTGTATGCAGGCGCCTTTTCCTCACCCTGTCCCTAGTCAGTTTTTGAAGGAATTCAAACTCAAGTCGTTGTCCTTCACGATGAATAACCAAGGTATTTCATGCTTTACACGTTTGACCCGTTTCGACCTTGACCCAGACTCGTTATGACCCGAACCTTTTGACCCTGACCCGTTCCGACCCAAACCATAACAACTCTTTTTTTAATTGACCTGTTCCAACCCTAACCCGTTCCTACCCATAACCCGTTTCGACCCAACCCAACCCATTTGCCACCCCTATGTTTAATGTATATCGACGGGTTAGGCGAGTTGTATCTCTTAAGACACAATTTAAAAAATATTCAATAATAATAATAAAAAAAATCATAAGTCAAAATATAAATAATAAACACAAAAGTAAAAAATCTAAAATATTTCCTCCGTTGTCCTTATTAAAAAAAACGACCCGAAACCCGCTTTGATCTGTTCCGACCTTGACCCATTTTGACCCGGACCCGTTATGACCCGAACCTTCTGACCCTGACCCGTTCCGACCGGAACCATAACAACCTTTTTTTTAATTGACTCGTTCCGACCCTGACCCGTTTCGACCCATAACCCGTTCCGACCCATAACCCGTTTCGACCCAACACAACCCATTTGCCACCCCTATGTTTAATGTATATAGACGGGTTAGGTAAGTTGTACCTCTTAAGACACAATTTAAAATTATATGCATAATGGGCCATTAGAGATTTCAAGGCCAAATATGGTCCATTAGGACATGTATGACTTGTATTATGGTCTAATATGACTCCCTATAACACGATATAACCCTTAAATATCTAATGTTACATATCACATGCCATAATAGGCCACTAAGAGATTTCAAGCCCTAATATATCCCATTAGAGCGATTATGATATGAAAAAGGCTATAATGGGCCACTAACACCAACAAGGCCCAATAAGACCTATTGATAAAAGTATCACATGTTATCGGTCATTAACATCTAACTATGACTAATGACATTCCTATACAGCCTTCTTAGAGCAACTATGATGTGATAAAGGCAATAATGGGCCACAAACACCAGTTAAGGTCCAATAAGGCCTATTGATGAAAGTATGACATATTATTGGGCGTTAACCAAACTATGACTCACTAAACTCATATTCAACCCTTTTTGAGCAACTATGATATGATAGAGATTACAATGGGTCACTAACAACAATGAAGGCCCAAGACGGCCCATTAATGCAAAGTATGACGGCCAACTATGACTCACTACACTCCTATACAACCTGTTAACGTAACTATGACATGATAGAGACCATATTGGCCATTAACAACAATCAAGGCCCAATATGGCCCATTAATAAAAGTATGACATGTTATTGGGCGTTAACAGATGCCTATGGCTCACTACACTCATATACAACCCTATTGTAGCAACGGGGACATGATAGATGCTATAATGGCCACTAATACCAATCAAGGCCCATTGATGAATGCATGACATGTTTTCGGCGTTAACATCTAACTATGACTAATGATAGTCCTATACAAACTTCTTAAAGAAGCTATGATGTAACCAAGGGACACTAACATCTAACTATGACTAATGATAGCCAAATAAGGCCTATTGACGAAAGTATGGTGTGTTTCAGGCGTTAACACCTGACCATGACTAATGACACTCCTATACAACTCTTTTAGAGCAACTGTGACATGATAGATACAATAATGGGGCACTAACACCGATTAAGAACTAGTATAACCCACTAATGAACGTATGGTTTATTGGAAGTTAACACTGATTACTACACTCTTATACAACTATTTTAGAGCAACTATAAATATCACTTGTATTTATTTTATATGTTTTTATATTTAAAATACAATTTCTTATATTATTTAAGGTTTAATTAGTTGTTATATATATATATATATATATATATATATATATATTTACACTAACAACTCTTTATTTTAGTTATTAAAAATAAAAAAAATAATTCTGTTTAGTTCCTATTAATTTCACTTTCCTCAAAATTTCAAATTAAATTCACCCCCTCTTTTCTTCAAAAAATTTTGAATTACCCTTTCTTAAATCTAATTTGACCACATATTTAACTTACCTTTTTTTCTTTCTCTTCATTCCTTCTTATTCTTCTTCTTCATCTCTTTACACCCACCATAATCCAACATCATTAATTCTCTAACTCACTCAATTTTTAACCAAATTCTTTGATTCCGGGCTATAATCTTATTATTCTTACGATAGGAATTCACGTGTGGTATCGGTTTCCATCAACTCTATCTCAATTTTTGTCGGATTCTTGTTGAGTGTGAAGAACCCTAAGAACCAAGTTTGGGATTTTCAATTTTAAGTGTTATTTCTTGTAATTGAAGCTTATTACATCTTATTTTATTTCTAAAAAGGTATGTATTTCACTTGTAATTAAAGCTTAGTACATCTTCTTTCATCGCTAAAAGGTTAATTGATGAATTAGAACCCTAGAGATGTCATAAATATGTTAGGGTTTGAGTTTTGATGACAAAGTTTGTTGACAGATTCGTTTTCGTTTATTTATTGGTATGCAACTTGATGTTAAACGATGATTATTGAACGATTGTTGATTCTAGGATATAGTACTATGAGGCTAGTTTCCAGAAATGTAAAGTTTGTAATTTTTGGACGGGTTTTGAATAGTTTTTAAGATTTTACAAAAACACTGGTAAAAGCTTATTCGAGGAGTTATATTCTGGTCTGTCTTTCCGACACCATAACTCCCTAATGACAAAACTAAATGTAACATTCGTTAATTTTTAAACCCGAAAACCCGACCCGTTTTAAATTTTCGATTTTGTTTCTATTTAAATTTATATATTTATAATATTATTAATTAATCTCAATTTTCGTTAATGTATTTTATATGATCATTTCTATGCAATTATATTTTTTACCACCCTTGTAGTATTACATACAAATTTAAAATATTCATAATCAAGATCAAATATTTATGTACATGTCTCATGCAATTTACTAGAATTATTATTTAACTACTACTACTACTACTTTTATTAATATTATTATTATTATTATTATTATTATCATCTTTTCATATTATGTTACTTAACTAATAAAAAAACTAATATATGTTTTAATTACATAAAGTTTATTAAAATAGTTAAACCTTTTGAATGACCCATTAAACTATTTTTAATTTGTGTTTTAATTATATTAAACATGATTTAATTTCTTTAATTCCATAAGACATAACAACTCTATATTTTCACTATAAAAGGAGGACAAATCTTCCATTATTTTCACACCTCAATACATTATTTTCTTAAGCTTAAGAGCAATAACAAATAAGTTTTTACCATTTCATCCATTTTATAGCTATTGTTTTGATATTTATCTTGAATGTTCATACTTGTTCATAAGTTGTTCTTCATGATCATGTTACTTTTATCATAAAAATCGTATATTTTGGTTTTAAGAATCAATATGATCATGGATATCCAAGATAAACACTATGATTTTTCTAAATCTTGGATCAAACCTAGTTATTATGAAAGAACAAGCATGAATATATATTTATCTAAATCTTATGATTTGTTGATCATCATAAACTTATAAGCTTTCTTTTAAATAAGATGATTTATAAAAATTTCTTTTATTTAAAATATTTCACAATAGATATAACATACTTCATATCTTTAAATTAATAATTGAGTAAATTAATTATTGTTTATTGTATTTCAACATAAACTAATATTTATAATTTCTTTAAAAGAATTCATGCAAAAAATTTAAGTTAATTAATTAGTAAATTAATTAATTATGTTACTTGGAAAAAAACGTTTAATCATAAATTATTATTAATATTGTTATTTAATATTATATTAATAAGTTATAATTATGTATCTACAACTTATTTTTAAACTAATAAACATCAAATGACTTTTATAAATTTTATTCATTGTTGTTAAGCTAATTAAAAATTCTCAAGTCCTCATTTGCCATAAGTTGATGAAATAGGTATTTAAATAACACATAATTCCTAACACTAATATTAGTTAACTTTATAATCCCGATAGTTAGTATTTAAATTTTGTATTTTTTTTTAATTATAGTTTGTGAGGTTCGATCATGTATTTCCTTAAACGCGCTTTCGGTTATTATATCAAGTTATCATCCAATTGCAATGGTGAGTTTCTCACACCCCCTTTTTAACGCTTTTATACATTTTGGGGGTAGCATATATATCATATCAACAATACAATTTTGTTTATTCATTATTTACAAACTACAATTCATTACATGGACTTGTGTGTTTATATGCTTACTTGCTCAAAGATTACGTGCTTATGGTTTCCTCATTAAGTATGATCATACGCCCCCCTATGCACTCAGGACCTCGATGTTATGAGTGGAATAGAGACCCCCGATCCGAGTGCGTTGGTTATTACCAACGGAAAAGACACTTACTTGAGCTATTATCCGAGTACGTTGGTGCACAATCCCAATTGGAAAGGACCTTACTTGCTCATTTACGCTTGTTCATGGAATTGTAGATTTTTATGTATTTATATCAAAACTTGTGTGAACTCACCAACTATTCATTTAGTTGACATTATTTTATATATATATGCTACAGGTACCTTATTTAGAGAACGCTGAAATGACGAAGACATTAGTACTTAGGATATTCAACTTAAATAGATGAATTGCTTATATAGTCGTCGTGCTATGCATGGATGTACCACGGTACCTAGGAAGGGTGAAAACCATCATGGTGAGGCATCACCTGCTGGATCACATGAGGATGGTATTAGTAGTGGCGATGTCGATGGTCTACATATGTATACTTGTGGGAGACACGTCATCTATCGTGCCTTGGGATAACTATGGGAAGTATGTTTTTAGTTTTAACACTTTCATTATTTATGTTACAAATATAGTTACTTGATTATTTTATATTATAGGTTTGCAAGCATGAGATTCATAGGAATATCATAAAAATACTAATCGAGCACTATGATGAACCTTGGGCTACATTCAGAATGGTGCCAAAGAATGTGATCTCTCGTATGTTTGCTCGTTTTAGGGTAATATATTAGTTAATTATTTTATATCTGCTTGGTTTGGTTCGGTTTAAAAGTTATGCGGTTTGGTTTATGGTTTGACGAACCGCGAAAACCGGACCGTGAACCCCTACTTGGATTTTTTGGTTTCGCCTCACATTAACCCTTTACTAGTTATGATGCTAATATTTTAACAATTTTAGGTTCAAAAAGTTAGTGCCGAAATGGAAAAAGAACTAGAAAATGAAAGGAAGTCAAGAAACGAGTTGGAAGAACGAGTGCAACGAATGGAACAAATGGAAAAAGAACTTAAGGAAAATGAAGAAATGAGGCAAAAACAATTTGATGAGTTTATGAGAAAGTTTGAGGTCGGTAGTAATTAGTAGTAGTTTCAAATATTTTGAATTTATAACTTATTAATTAAGGTTTGGTAATGTACACTCGTTTTGAATATGTTATTGGGTTTGTAATAGTCACAACTTAGATTAACAATTTTGTGATAACTAACTACATATAGTCACACTGTTCAAAATTATTTGTCACTAAAATACATAAAAACTCACATTTATTTAATAATAGTGTGACAACAAGTGTATTAGGGTCATGTAACTACGTAATATATGTCACTAAATGGAAATGTAACAAGAAATTTTCAAAGTTAGTGTGACTAAAGGATACACAACAGTGGCACTTAAAATAAGACAAGTTTATATTAAACGTTTTAGGTCACATTTTCATTTGTGTTATGTCACTAGAAGGTATGTGATAGTCACAACTTAGATTAACAATTGGATTCTAACTGTGATCAAATACCAACCAATAGTCACACTCAAAAAACGATTTGTGTCTCTAAAACCTAAACAAGAGTCACACTAAACATAGTGCAATGTGACAATTTCAAGCAAAACGTCACATTGAAAAAAAAAAATTCATGTGACCAATTGTCGATATATTGCCACTAACCAAAAAAACATGTGTCACTGAAAAGGGTTTATATTGACATTATTTGATAAAATTGGAACAAAAAATCATTGGTCTATAGTGACACCTCTACTCTATGGTGACTGATTTATATATGCTACAGTCACGATTTTTTGTGTGTCACCAAACATCTACAATGGCGCGACCTTTGGTGACATATTTAACGAAAAAAAAGCGTCACTAACTACCTACAGTGACGATTTTTGTGTGTCACCGAAGCCCGATTTTGTACTAGTGCCACAACCTGTTACTCAACCATTTATCCCAAATATATACCTTATGCTCTTACTTCAAGCATGCTATCATTGCAGTGACCCGAGTACCCCGCAATACTAAAAAATGCCTAACTTGTTTTCGTCATGCAATATCTTAAACCGCATCCTCTGACCACTTGAAGCTCACTAGTAGCCTTACACCCCTACTTAGCCCCTTCATGCTCGTCAAATATACTTATTTCTATTATATTTTAAAAATCATGAACGTTTCTCAGAGGTCAATACATTATTTTATGAACACCTTATACTTATAATTTCAAATCCTCAAATTATTTTAGAATAGTTAATTAATAAGTACTTAATCAACTTGATGTTCTTAAAAAAGACTTTAAGTCAAACATATGGTTATTATTATCACTATTATTTTTATTATTATTAATATTACTATTATTATTATTATTTTTATTATTACCATTATTATTATTTTTATTATACTTATTATTATTATCGCCATTATCATTATTATTTCATTATTACTATTATGGTCACTATTATTATTATTATTATTATTATTATTATTCTTACCACTATAACTCTTATTATATATAATATTTTTCAAGGTTAGGTAAAAACGTTAAATAAAGTAAAATCGTTTTTTCAAACAATTCCTAAGCCCTTGAGGCTATTATGTTATCATCATAACAGTTCTATCAAAACGAGTCATTTCTAGTTGGCGATCCTTCAAACCCGAAAAAGAAAATAAAGTGGTAGATCCTTTATATCAGGTACAAGACCCTCTTCTTTTTACATTTTCGGTTCCCATAGCTTCATGGCTTGATGACTTGCACCATTATTATACGCCTAATGTTATCAGAAAGGTGTTATTTCAAAAAGTCCTCACATAACCAAGTTCCTTTTCCACTTATTCGGTTCGCAACAATCTCCTCTACGTTAGTGGAAGGCTCCTTATTCCCGATTTGCCTACTCTCAAACAAGCCCTTCCAAACAAGCTCTTAGAGCATTCTCATCAGGTCCTCTAAAAGTTTTGTGAGTGAAATCTCTAAAAGATTTTAGGGAATGGTAAGTGAAAAGACTACAGGATTTTAGAGAATTGTGAGTGAAAACTAAAAAATGAATTCACTTTTTTGTCTTTTTAACTAAAAAGACTACAGGAAACATTCTTTATATTTACGTTTTCCTGCATAAAAGTTTACTTTTCATCCTAAACTAAAAGAAGAACTACAAGAAATAGGACTGTAAACAAACATTCAGCAACAGTTCGTATATTGTTTGACGGGAAATTTGTTTATGATGTTCGTTCGTTTATTAATGAACATGAATAAGAAATTCCGTTGATTAGTTAAACAAATTAACATGAATAAGAAAGTGCCGGTTATAGAGTAGGGCTTCACATGCCCAACAGCATCTTTAGTAGCTTGACACAACACATGGAAGCCACGAGACTCCAGGTTACATGCTACTCCAGATGACGCTTTATCAAACGATATCTCAATTCTGGCAAGTTAACACAACATTATATAAACATTAATTTGTAACTTACCGTTCATAAGTTTAATAATATTATATTTTTGTCTTTTACCTCTCACACGTGTGGGTTTTTGCCTAAATCTTCACCTGTTCTCTCTGCTTTCCATTGATTTCACTCATCTTCACAAACGCGCTACTTACTAGAGACAGAGGAGGAACGTATTCAGGGCCACCGTAATCGCCGATGCAGGTCTTACGCCGCCAAAGGTTTGTGTTCCGATTCATCTCTTATTCATTTTACTGACTCGATTTGTAGTTATTATCTTAGATCTGAGAATGTTTGGTTTACGCTCCTGCTATTACTTCAAGTCAAGTCTGCGCACCATTATTCCTCAGGTCGGACCTATATATATGTATAT